>NC_081357.1:125730124-125872624 GCF_030684315.1 Stegostoma tigrinum
GGTGAGGGTGCAGTATGAGAGCGAGTCGGTGAGGGTGCAGTATGAGAGCGAGTCGGTGAGGGTGCAGTATGAGAGCGAGTCGGTGAGGGTGCGGTATGAGAGCGAGTCGGTGAGGGTGCAGTATGAGAGCGAGTCGGTGAGGGTGCAGTATGAGAGCGAGTCGGTGAGGGTGCAGTATGAGAGCGAGTCGGTGAGGGTGCAGTATGAGAGCGAGTCGGTGAGGGTGCGGTATGAGAGCGAGTCGGTGAGGGTGCAGTATGAGAGCGAGTCGGTGAGGGTGCAGTATGAGAGCGAGTCGGTGAGGGTGCAGTATGAGAGCGAGTCGGTGAGGGTGCAGTATGAGAGCGAGTCGGTGAGGGTGCAGTATGAGAGCGAGTCGGTGAGGGTGCAGTATGAGAGCGAGTCGGTGAGGGTGCAGTATGAGAGCGAGTCGGTGAGGGTGCAGTATGAGAGCGAGTCGGTGAGGGTGCGGTATGAGAGCGAGTCGGTGAGGGTGCAGTATGAGAGCGAGTCGGTGAGGGTGCAGTATGAGAGCGAGTCGGTGAGGGTGCAGTATGAGAGCGAGTCGGTGAGGGTGCGGTATGAGAGCGAGTCGGTGAGGGTGCAGTATGAGAGCGAGTCGGTGAGGGTGCGGTATGAGAGCGAGTCGGTGAGGGTGCAGTATGAGAGCGAGTCGGTGAGGGTGCGGTATGAGAGCGAGTCGGTGAGGGTGCAGTATGAGAGCGAGTCGGTGAGGGTGCAGTATGAGAGCGAGTCGGTGAGGGTGCGGTATGAGAGCGAGTCGGTGAGGGTGCAGTATGAGAGCGAGTCGGTGAGGGTGCAGTATGAGAGCGAGTCGGTGAGGGTGCGGTATGAGAGCGAGTCGGTGAGGGTGCAGTATGAGAGCGAGTCGGTGAGGGTGCGGTATGAGAGCGAGTCGGTGAGGGTGCGGTATGAGAGCGAGTCGGTGAGGGTGCAGTATGAGAGCGAGTCGGTGAGGGTGCAGTATGAGAGCGAGTCGGTGAGGGTGCGGTATGAGAGCGAGTCGGTGAGGGTGCAGTATGAGAGCGAGTCGGTGAGGTGCAGTATGAGAGCGAGTCGGTGAGGGTGCAGTATGAGAGCGAGTCGGTGAGGTGCAGTATGAGAGCGAGTCGGTGAGGGTGCAGTATGAGAGCGAGTCGGTGAGGGTGCGGTATGAGAGCGAGTCGGTGAGGGTGCAGTATGAGAGCGAGTCGGTGAGGGTGCGGTATGAGAGCGAGTCGGTGAGGGTGCGGTATGAGAGCGAGTCGGTGAGGGTGCAGTATGAGAGCGAGTCGGTGAGGGAGCAGTATGAGAGCGAGTCGGTGAGGGTGCAGTATGAGAGCGAGTCGGTGAGGGTGCAGTATGAGAGCGAGTCGGTGAGGGTGCAGTATGAGAGCGAGTCGGTGAGGGTGCAGTATGAGAGCGAGTCGGTGAGGGTGCGTATGAGAGCGAGTCGGTGAGGGTGCAGTATGAGAGCGAGTCGGTGAGGGTGCAGTATGAGAGCGAGTCGGTGAGGGTGCAGTATGAGAGCGAGTCGGTGAGGGTGCAGTATGAGAGCGAGTCGGTGAGGGTGCGGTATGAGAGCGAGTCGGTGAGGGTGCAGTATGAGAGCGAGTCGGTGAGGGTGCAGTATGAGAGCGAGTCGGTGAGGGTGCAGTATGAGAGCGAGTCGGTGAGGGAGCAGTATGAGAGCGAGTCGGTGAGGGTGCGGTATGAGAGCGAGTCGGTGAGGGAGCAGTATGAGAGCGAGTCGGTGAGGGTGTAGTATGAGAGCGAGTCGGTGAGGGTGCAGTATGAGAGCGAGTCGGTGAGGGTGCGGTATGAGAGCGAGTCGGTGAGGGTGCAGTATGAGAGCGAGTCGGTGAGGGTGCGGTATGAGAGCGAGTCGTGAGGGAGAGTTGGAGAGCGAGTCGGTGAGGGTGCAGTATGAGAGCGAGTCGGTTAGGGAGCAGTATGAGAGCGAGTCGGTGAGGGTGCAGTATGAGAGCGGGTCGGTGAGGGTGCGGTATGAGAGCGAGTCGGTGAGGGTGCGGTATGAGAGCGAGTCGGTGAGGGAGCGGTATGAGAGCGAGTCAGTGAGGGTGCAGTATGAGAGCGAGTCGGTGAGGGTGCGGTATGAGAGCGAGTCGGTGAGGGTGCAGTATGAGAGCGAGTCGGTGAGGGTGCGGTATGAGAGCGAGTCGGTGAGGGTGCAGTATGAGAGCGAGTCGGTGAGGGTGCAGTATGAGAGCGAGTCGGTGAGGGTGCAGTATGAGAGCGAGTCGGTGAGGGTGCAGTATGAGAGCGAGTCGGTGAGGGTGCAGTATGAGAGCGAGTCGGTGAGGTGCAGTATGAGAGCGAGTCGGTGAGGGTGCGGTATGAGAGCGAGTCGGTGAGGGTGCAGTATGAGAGCGAGTCGGTGAGGGTGCGGTATGAGAGCGAGTCGGTGAGGTGCAGTATGAGAGCGAGTCGGTGAGGGTGCAGTATGAGAGCGAGTCGGTGAGGGTGCGGTATGAGAGCGAGTCGGTGAGGGTGCAGTATGAGAGCGAGTCGGTGAGGGTGCGGTATGAGAGCGAGTCGGTGAGGGTGCGGTATGAGAGCGAGTCGGTGAGGGTGCAGTATGAGAGCGAGTCGGTGAGGGTGCAGTATGAGAGCGAGTCGGTGAGGGTGCGGTATGAGAGCGAGTCGGTGAGGGTGCGGTATGAGAGCGAGTCGGTGAGGGTGCAGTATGAGAGCGAGTCGGTGAGGGTGCAGTATGAGAGCGAGTCGGTGAGGGTGCAGTATGAGAGCGAGTCGGTGAGGGTGCGGTATGAGAGCGAGTCGGTGAGGGTGCAGTATGAGAGCGAGTCGGTGAGGGTGCAGTATGAGAGCGAGTCGGTGAGGGTGCAGTATGAGAGCGAGTCGGTGAGGGTGCGGTATGAGAGCGAGTCGGTGAGGGTGCAGTATGAGAGCGAGTCGGTGAGGGTGCAGTATGAGAGCGAGTCGGTGAGGGAGCAGTATGAGAGCGAGTCGGTGAGGGAGCAGTATGAGAGCGAGTCGGTGAGGGTGCAGTATGAGAGCGAGTCGGTGAGGGTGCAGTATGAGAGCGAGTCGGTGAGGGTGCAGTATGAGAGCGAGTCGGTGAGGGTGCAGTATGAGAGCGAGTCGGTGAGGGTGCGGTATGAGAGCGAGTCGGTGAGGGTGCAGTATGAGAGCGAGTCGGTGAGGGTGCAGTATGAGAGCGAGTCGGTGAGGGTGCAGTATGAGAGCGAGTCGGTGAGGGTGCAGTATGAGAGCGAGTCGGTGAGGGTGCAGTATGAGAGCGAGTCGGTGAGGGTGCAGTATGAGAGCGAGTCGGTGAGGGAGCAGTATGAGAGCGAGTCGGTGAGGGTGCAGTATGAGAGCGAGTCGGTGAGGGTGCAGTATGAGAGCGAGTCGGTGAGGGTGCAGTATGAGAGCGAGTCGGTGAGGGTGCAGTATGAGAGCGAGTCGGTGAGGGTGCAGTATGAGAGCGAGTCGGTGAGGGTGCGGTATGAGAGCGAGTCGGTGAGGGTGCAGTATGAGAGCGAGTCGGTGAGGGTGCAGTATGAGAGCGAGTCGGTGAGGGTGCAGTATGAGAGCGAGTCGGTGAGGGTGCAGTATGAGAGCGAGTCGGTGAGGGTGCAGTATGAGAGCGAGTCGGTGAGGGTGCAGTATGAGAGCGAGTCGGTGAGGGTGCGGTATGAGAGCGAGTCGGTGAGGGTGCAGTATGAGAGCGAGTCGGTGAGGGTGCGGTATGAGAGCGAGTCGGTGAGGGTGCAGTATGAGAGCGAGTCGGTGAGGGAGCAGTATGAGAGCGAGTCGGTGAGGGTGCGGTATGAGAGCGAGTCGGTGAGGGTGCGGTATGAGAGCGAGTCGGTGAGGGTGCGGTATGAGAGCGAGTCGGTGAGGAGCAGGTATGAGAGCGAGTCGGTGAGGGTGCGGTATGAGAGCGAGTCGGTGAGGGTGCGGTATGAGAGCGAGTCGGTGAGGGTGCGGTATGAGAGCGAGTCGGTGAGGGTGCGGTATGAGAGCGAGTCGGTGAGGGAGCGGTATGAGAGCGAGTCGGTGAGGGTGCAGTATGAGAGCGAGTCGGTGAGGGTGCGTATGAGAGCGAGTCGGTGAGGGTGCGGTATGAGAGCGAGTCGGTGAGGGTGCGGTATGAGAGCGAGTCGGTGAGGGTGAGTATGAGAGCGAGTCGGTGAGGGTGCGGTATGAGAGCGAGTCGGTGAGGAGCAGTATGAGAGCGAGTCGGTGAGGGTGCAGTATGAGAGCGAGTCGGTGAGGGTGCAGTATGAGAGCGAGTCGGTGAGGGTGCAGTATGAGAGCGAGTCGGTGAGGGTGCGGTATGAGAGCGAGTCGGTGAGGGTGTAGTATGAGAGCGAGTCGGTGAGGGTGCAGTATGAGAGCGAGTCGGTGAGGGTGCAGTATGAGAGCGAGTCGGTGAGGGTGCAGTATGAGAGCGAGTCGGTGAGGGTGCGGTATGAGAGCGAGTCGGTGAGGGTGCAGTATGAGAGCGAGTCGGTGAGGGTGCGGTATGAGAGCGAGTCGGTGAGGGTGCAGTATGAGAGCGAGTCGGTGAGGGTGCAGTATGAGAGCGAGTCGGTGAGGGTGCAGTATGAGAGCGAGTCGGTGAGGGTGCGGTATGAGAGCGAGTCGGTGAGGGTGCAGTATGAGAGCGAGTCGGTGAGGGTGCGGTATGAGAGCGAGTCGGTGAGGGTGCAGTATGAGAGCGAGTCGGTGAGGGTGCGGTATGAGAGCGAGTCGGTGAGGGTGCAGTATGAGAGCGGGTCGGTGAGGGTGCGGTATGAGAGCGAGTCGGTGAGGGTGCAGTATGAGAGCGAGTCGGTGAGGGTGCAGTATGAGAGCGAGTCGGTGAGGGTGCAGTATGAGAGCGAGTCGGTGAGGGTGCAGTATGAGAGCGAGTCGGTGAGGGTGCGTATGAGAGCGAGTCGGTGAGGGTGCAGTATGAGAGCGAGTCGGTGAGGGTGCAGTATGAGAGCGAGTCGGTGAGGGTGCAGTATGAGAGCGAGTCGGTGAGGGTGCAGTATGAGAGCGAGTCGGTGAGGGTGCAGTATGAGAGCGAGTCGGTGAGGGTGCGGTATGAGAGCGAGTCGGTGAGGGTGCGGTATGAGAGCGAGTCGGTGAGGGTGCGGTATGAGAGCGAGTCGGTGAGGGTGCAGTATGAGAGCGAGTCGGTGAGGGTGCGGTATGAGAGCGAGTCGGTGAGGGAGCGGTATGAGAGCGAGTCGGTGAGGGTGCGGTATGAGAGCGAGTCGGTGAGGGTGCGGTATGAGAGCGAGTCGGTGAGGGTGCGGTATGAGAGCGAGTCGGTGAGGGTGCGGTATGAGAGCGAGTCGGTGAGGGTGCGGTATGAGAGCGAGTCGGTGAGGGTGTAGTATGAGAGCGAGTCGGTGAGGGTGCGGTATGAGAGCGAGTCGGTGAGGGTGCAGTATGAGAGCGAGTCGGTGAGGGTGCGGTATGAGAGCGAGTCGGTGAGGGTGCAGTTTGAGAGCGAGTCGGTGAGGGTGCAGTATGAGAGCGAGTCGGTGAGGGTGCGGTATGAGAGCGAGTCGGTGAGGGTGCAGTATGAGAGCGAGTCGGTGAGGGTGCAGTATGAGAGCGAGTCGGTGAGGGTGCGGTATGAGAGCGAGTCGGTGAGGGTGCAGTATGAGAGCGAGTCGGTGAGGGTGCGGTATGAGAGCGAGTCGGTGAGGGTGCGGTATGAGAGCGAGTCGGTGAGGGTGCAGTATGAGAGCGAGTCGGTGAGGGTGCAGTATGAGAGCGAGTCGGTGAGGGTGCGGTATGAGAGCGAGTCGGTGAGGGTGTCGTATGAGAGCGAGTCGGTGAGGGTGCAGTATGAGAGCGAGTCGGTGAGGGTGCGGTATGAGAGCGAGTCGGTGAGGGTGCAGTATGAGAGCGAGTCGGTGAGGGAGCAGTATGAGAGCGAGTCGGTGAGGGTGCGGTATGAGAGCGAGTCGGTGAGGGTGCAGTATGAGAGCGAGTCGGTGAGGGTGCAGTATGAGAGCGAGTCGGTGAGGGTGCGGTATGATAGCGAGTCGGTGAGGGTGCGGTATGAGAGCGAGTCGGTGAGGGTGCAGTATGAGAGCGAGTCGGTGAGGGTGCGGTATGAGAGCGAGTCGGTGAGGGTGCGGTATGAGAGCGAGTCGGTGAGGGTGCTGTATGAGAGCGAGTCGGTGAGGGTGCGGTATGAGAGCGAGTCGGTGAGGGTGCAGTATGAGAGCGAGTCGGTGAGGGTGCGGTATGAGAGCGAGTCGGTGAGGGTGCGGTATGAGAGCGAGTCGGTGAGGGTGCAGTATGAGAGCGAGTCGGTGAGGGTGCGGTATGAGAGCGAGTCGGTGAGGGTGCGGTATGAGAGCGAGTCGGTGAGGGTGCGGTATGAGAGCGAGTCGGTGAGTGTGCAGTATGAGAGCGAGTCGGTGAGGGTGCGGTATGAGAGCGAGTCGGTGAGGGTGCGGTATGAGAGCGAGTCGGTGAGGGTGCAGTATGAGAGCGAGTCGGTGAGGGTGCGGTATGAGAGCGAGTCGGTGAGGGTGCAGTATGAGAGCGAGTCGGTGAGGGAGCAGTATGAGAGCGAGTCGGTGAGGGAGCAGTATGAGAGCGAGTCGGTGAGGGTGCAGTATGAGAGCGAGTCGGTGAGGGTGCAGTATGAGAGCGAGTCGGTGAGGGTGCAGTATGAGAGCGAGTCGGTGAGGGAGCGGTATGAGAGCGAGTCGGTGAGGGTGCGGTATGAGAGCGAGTCGGTGAGGGTGCAGTATGAGAGCGAGTCGGTGAGGGTGTAGTATGAGAGCGAGTCGGTGAGGGAGCGGTATGAGAGCGAGTCGGTGAGGGTGCGGTATGAGAGCGAGTCGGTGAGGGTGCGGTATGAGAGCGAGTCGGTGAGGGTGCGGTATGAGAGCGAGTCGGTGAGGGTGCGGTATGAGAGCGAGTCGGTGAGGGTGCGGTATGAGAGCGAGTCGGTGAGGGTGCAGTATGAGAGCGAGTCGGTGAGGGAGCAGTATGAGAGCGGGTCGGTGAGGGTGCGGTATGAGAGCGAGTCGGTGAGGGTACAGTATGAGAGCGAGTCCGTGAGGGTGTAGTATGAGAGCGGGTCGGTGAGGGTGCGGTATGAGAGCGAGTCGGTGAGGGTGCAGTATGAGAGCGAGTCGGTGAGGGTGCGGTATGAGAGCGAGTCGGTGAGGGTGCGGTATGAGAGCGAGTCGGTGAGGGTGCAGTATGAGAGCGAGTCGGTGAGGGTGTAGTATGAGAGCGAGTCGGTGAGGGTGCAGTATGAGAGCGAGTCGGTGAGGGTGCAGTATGAGAGCGAGTCGGTGAGGGTGCAGTATGAGAGCGAGTCGGTGAGGGTGCGGTATGAGAGCGAGTCGGTGAGGGTGCGGTATGAGAGCGAGTCGGTGAGGGTGCAGTATGAGAGCGGGTCGGTGAGGGTGCGGTATGAGAGCGAGTCGGTGAAGGAGCGGTATGAGAGCGAGTCGGTGAGGGTGCGGTATGAGAGCGAGTCGGTGAGGGTGCGGTATGAGAGCGAGTCGGTGAGGGTGCGGTATGAGAGCGAGTCGGTGAGGGTGCGGTATGAGAGCGAGTCGGTGAGGGTGCAGTATGAGAGCGAGTCGGTGAGGGTGCAGTATGAGAGCGAGTCGGTGAGGGTGCGGTATGAGAGCGAGTCGGTGAGGGTGCGGTATGAGAGCGAGTCGGTGAGGGTGTAGTATGAGAGCGGGTCGGTGAGGGTGCGGTATGAGAGCGAGTCGGTGAAGGAGCAGTATGAGAGCGAGTCGGTGAGGGTGTAGTATGAGAGCGAGTCGGTGAGGGTACAGTATGAGAGCGAGTCGGTGAGGGTGCAGTATGAGAGCGAGTCGGTGAGGGTGCAGTATGAGAGCGAGTCGGTGAGGGTGTAGTATGAGAGCGAGTCGGTGAGGGTACAGTATGAGAGCGAGTCGGTGAGGGTGCAGTATGAGAGCGAGTCGGTGAGGGTGCAGTATGAGAGCGAGTCGGTGAGGGTGCAGTATGAGAGCGAGTCGGTGAGGGTGTAGTATGAGAGCGGGTCGGTGAGGGTGCGGTATGAGAGCGAGTCGGTGAGGGTACAGTATGAGAGCGAGTCGGTGAGGGTGCAGTATGAGAGCGAGTCGGTGAGGGTGCAGTATGAGAGCGAGTCGGTGAGGGTGCGGTATGAGAGCGAGTCGGTGAGGGTGCGGTATGAGAGCGAGTCGGTGAGGGTGCAGTATGAGAGCGAGTCGGTGAAGGAGCAGTATGAGAGCGAGTCGGTGAGGGTGCAGTATGAGAGCGAGTCGGTGAGGGTGCAGTATGAGAGCGAGTCGGTGAGGGTGCAGTATGAGAGCGAGTCGGTGAGGGTGCGGTATGAGAGCGAGTCGGTGAGGGTGCGGTATGAGAGCGAGTCGGTGAGGGTGCGGTATGAGAGCGAGTCGGTGAGGGTGCAGTATGAGAGCGAGTCGGTGAGGGTGCGGTATGAGAGCGAGTCGGTGAGGGAGCGGTATGAGAGCGAGTCGGTGAGGGTGCGGTATGAGAGCGAGTCGGTGAGGGTGCGGTATGAGAGCGAGTCGGTGAGGGTGCGGTATGAGAGCGAGTCGGTGAGGGTGCGGTATGAGAGCGAGTCGGTGAGGGTGCGGTATGAGAGCGAGTCGGTGAGGGTGCGGTATGAGAGCGAGTCGGTGAGGGTGCGGTATGAGAGCGAGTCGGTGAGGGTGCGGTATGAGAGCGAGTCGGTGAGGGTGCAGTATGAGAGCGAGTCGGTGAGGGGTGCAGTATGAGAGCGAGTCGGTGAGGGTGCGGTATGAGAGCGAGTCGGTGAGGGTGCAGTATGAGAGCGAGTCGGTGAGGGAGCAGTATGAGAGCGAGTCGGTGAGGGTGCGGTATGAGAGCGAGTCGGTGAGGGTGCAGTATGAGAGCGAGTCGGTGAGGGTGCAGTATGAGAGCGAGTCGGTGAGGGTGTAGTATGAGAGCGAGTCGGTGAGGGTGCAGTATGAGAGCGAGTCGGTGAGGGTGCGGTATGAGAGCGAGTCGGTGAGGGTGCAGTATGAGAGCGAGTCGGTGAGGGTGCGGTATGAGAGCGAGTCGGTGAGGGAGCAGTATGAGAGCGAGTCGGTGAGGGTGCAGTATGAGAGCGAGTCGGTGAGGGTGCGGTATGAGAGCGAGTCGGTGAGGGAGCAGTATGAGAGCGAGTCGGTGAGGGTGCAGTATGAGAGCGAGTCGGTGAGGGTGCAGTATGAGAGCGAGTCGGTGAGGGTGCAGTATGAGAGCGAGTCGGTGAGGGAGCAGTATGAGAGCGAGTCGGTGAGGGTGCAGTATGAGAGCGAGTCGGTGAGGGTGCAGTATGAGAGCGAGTCGGTGAGGGTGCAGTATGAGAGCGAGTCGGTGAGGGTGCGGTATGAGAGCGAGTCGGTGAGGGTGCAGTATGAGAGCGAGTCGGTGAGGGTGCAGTATGAGAGCGAGTCGGTGAGGGAGCAGTATGAGAGCGAGTCGGTGAGGGAGCAGTATGAGAGCGGGTCGGTGAGGGTGCGGTATGAGAGCGAGTCGGTGAGGGAGCAGTATGAGAGCGAGTCGGTGAGGGTGTAGTATGAGAGCGAGTCGGTGAGGGTGCAGTATGAGAGCGAGTCGGTGAGGGTGCGGTATGAGAGCGAGTCGGTGAGGGTGCGGTATGAGAGCGAGTCGGTGAGGGTGCGGTATGAGAGCGAGTCGGTGAGGGTGCGGTATGAGAGCGGGTCGGTGAGGGTGCAGTATGAGAGCGAGTCGGTGAGGGTGCGGTATGAGAGCGAGTCGGTGAGGGAGCAGTATGAGAGCGAGTCGGTGAGGGTGCGGTATGAGAGCGAGTCAGTGAGGGAGAAGTTGCGAGAGCGAGTCGGTGAGGGTGCAGTATGAGAGCGAGTCGGTGAGGGTGCGGTATGAGAGCGAGTCGGTGAGGGTGCAGTATGAGAGCGAGTCGGTGAGGGTGCAGTATGAGAGCGGGTCGGTGAGGGTGCGGTTTGAGAGCGAGTCGGTGAGGGTGCGGTATGAGAGCGAGTCGGTGAAGGTGCAGTATGAGAGCGAGTCGGTGAGGGAGCAGTATGAGAGCGAGTCGGTGAGGGTGCAGTATGAGAGCGAGTCGGTTAGGGAGCAGTATGAGAGCGAGTCGGTGAGGGTGCGGTATGAGAGCGAGTCGGTGAGGGTGCGGTATGAGAGCGAGTCGGTGAGGGTGCGGTATGAGAGCGAGTCGGTGAGGGTGCGGTATGAGAGCGAGTCGGTGAGGGTGCGGTATGAGAGCGAGTCGGTGAGGGTGCGGTATGAGAGCGAGTCGGTGAGGGTGCAGTATGAGAGCGAGTCGGTGAGGGTGCGGTATGAGAGCGAGTCGGTGAGGGTGCAGTATGAGAGCGAGTCGGTGAGGGTGCGGTATGAGAGCGAGTCGGTGAGGGTGCGGTATGAGAGCGAGTCGGTGAAGGTGCAGTATGAGAGCGGGTCGGTGAGGGTGCAGTATGAGAGCGAGTCGGTGAGGGTGCAGTATGAGAGCGAGTCGGTGAGGGTGCAGTATGAGAGCGAGTCGGTGAGGGTGCAGTATGAGAGCGAGTCGGTGAGGGTGCAGTATGAGAGCGAGTCGGTGAGGGTGCAGTATGAGAGCGAGTCGGTGAGGGTGCGGTATGAGAGCGAGTCGGTGAGGGTGCGGTATGAGAGCGAGTCGGTGAGGGTGCAGTATGAGATCGAGTCGGTGAGGGTGCAGTATGAGAGCGAGTCGGTGAGGGTGCAGTATGAGAGCGAGTCGGTGAGGGTGCAGTATGAGAGCGAGTCGGTGAGGGTGCGGTATGAGAGCGAGTCGGTGAGGGTGCAGTATGAGATCGAGTCGGTGAGGGTGCGGTATGAGAGCGAGTCGGTGAGGGTGCAGTATGAGAGCGAGTCGGTGAGGGTGCGGTATGAGAGCGAGTCGGTGAGGGTGCAGTATGAGAGCGAGTCGGTGAGGGTGCAGTATGAGAGCGAGTCGGTGAGGGAGCAGTATGAGAGCGAGTCGGTGAGGGTGCAGTATGAGAGCGAGTCGGTGAGGGTGCAGTATGAGAGCGAGTCGGTGAGGGTGCGGTATGAGAGCGAGTCGGTGAGGGTGCAGTATGAGAGCGAGTCGGTGAGGGTGCAGTATGAGAGCGAGTCGGTGAGGGTGCAGTATGAGAGCGAGTCGGTGAGGGAGCAGTATGAGAGCGAGTCGGTGAGGGTGCAGTATGAGAGCGAGTCGGTGAGGGAGCAGTATGAGAGCGAGTCGGTGAGGGTGCAGTATGAGAGCGAGTCGGTGAGGGAGCAGTATGAGAGCGAGTCGGTGAGGGTGCAGTATGAGAGCGAGTCGGTGAGGGTGCAGTATGAGAGCGAGTCGGTGAGGGTGCAGTATGAGAGCGAGTCGGTGAGGGTGCGGTATGAGAGCGAGTCGGTGAGGGTGCAGTATGAGAGCGAGTCGGTGAGGGTGCGGTATGAGAGCGAGTCGGTGAGGGTGCGGTATGAGAGCGAGTCGGTGAGGGTGCAGTATGAGAGCGAGTCGGTGAGGGTGCAGTATGAGAGCGAGTCGGTGAGGGTGCGGTATGAGAGCGAGTCGGTGAGGGTGCGGTATGAGAGCGAGTCGGTGAGGGTGCAGTATGAGAGCGAGTCGGTGAGGGAGCAGTATGAGAGCGAGTCGGTGAGGGAGCAGTATGAGAGCGGGTCGGTGAGGGTGCGGTATGAGAGCGAGTCGGTGAGGGAGCAGTATGAGAGCGAGTCGGTGAGGGTGTAGTATGAGAGCGAGTCGGTGAGGGTGCAGTATGAGAGCGAGTCGGTGAGGGTGCGGTATGAGAGCGAGTCGGTGAGGGAGCAGTATGAGAGCGAGTCGGTGAGGGTGCGGTATGAGAGCGAGTCGGTGAGGGTGCAGTATGAGAGCGAGTCGGTGAGGGTACAGTATGAGAGCGAGTCGGTGAGGGTGCGGTATGAGAGCGAGTCGGTGAGGGTGCAGTATGAGAGCGAGTCGGTGAGGGTGCGGTATGAGAGCGAGTCGGTGAGGGTGCAGTATGAGAGCGAGTCGGTGAGGGTGCGGTATGAGAGCGAGTCGGTGAGGGTGCGGTATGAGAGCGAGTCGGTGAGGGTGCGGTATGAGAGCGAGTCGGTGAGGGTGCGGTATGAGAGCGAGTCGGTGAGGGTGCAGTATGAGAGCGAGTCGGTGAGGGTGCGGTATGAGAGCGAGTCGGTGAGGGTGCAGTATGAGAGCGAGTCGGTGAGGGTGCGGTATGAGAGCGAGTCGGTGAGGGTGCGGTATGAGAGCGAGTCGGTGAGGGTGCAGTATGAGAGCGAGTCGGTGAGGGTGCGGTATGAGAGCGAGTCGGTGTGGGTGCAGTTTGAGAGCGAGTCGGTGAGGGTGCAGTATGAGAGCGAGTCGGTGAGGGTGCAGTATGAGAGCGAGTCGGTGAGGGTGCGGTATGAGAGCGAGTCGGTGAGGGTGCAGTATGAGAGCGAGTCGGTGAGGGTGCGGTATGAGAGCGAGTCGGTGAGGGTGCGGTATGAGAGCGAGTCGGTGAGGGTGCAGTATGAGAGCGAGTCGGTGAGGGTGCAGTATGAGAGCGAGTCGGTGAGGGTGCAGTATGAGAGCGAGTCGGTGAGGGTGCGGTATGAGAGCGAGTCGGTGAGGGTGCAGTATGAGAGCGAGTCGGTGAGGGTGCAGTATGAGAGCGAGTCGGTGAGGGTGCGGTATGATAGCGAGTCGGTGAGGGTGCGGTATGAGAGCGAGTCGGTGAGGGTGCAGTATGAGAGCGAGTCGGTGAGGGTGCGGTATGAGAGCGAGTCGGTGAGGGTGCGGTATGAGAGCGAGTCGGTGAGGGTGCTGTATGAGAGCGAGTCGGTGAGGGTGCGGTATGAGAGCGAGTCGGTGAGGGTGCAGTATGAGAGCGAGTCGGTGAGGGTGCGGTATGAGAGCGAGTCGGTGAGGGTGCGGTATGAGAGCGAGTCGGTGAGGGTGCAGTATGAGAGCGAGTCGGTGAGGGTGCAGTATGAGAGCGAGTCGGTGAGGGTGCGGTATGAGAGCGAGTCGGTGAGGGTGCGGTATGAGAGCGAGTCGGTGAGGGTGCAGTATGAGAGCGAGTCGGTGAGGGTGCGGTATGAGAGCGAGTCGGTGAGGGTGCGGTATGAGAGCGAGTCGGTGAGGGTGCAGTATGAGAGCGAGTCGGTGAGGGTGCGGTATGAGAGCGAGTCGGTGAGGGTGCAGTATGAGAGCGAGTCGGTGAGGGAGCAGTATGAGAGCGAGTCGGTGAGGGTGCAGTATGAGAGCGAGTCGGTGAGGGTGCAGTATGAGAGCGAGTCGGTGAGGGTGCAGTATGAGAGCGAGTCGGTGAGGGTGCAGTATGAGAGCGAGTCGGTGAGGGTGCAGTATGAGAGCGAGTCGGTGAGGGTGCAGTATGAGAGCGAGTCGGTGAGGGTGCAGTATGAGAGCGAGTCGGTGAGGGTGCGGTATGAGAGCGAGTCAGTGAGGGTGCAGTATGAGAGCGAGTCGGTGAGGGAGCGGTATGAGAGCGAGTCGGTGAGGGTGCGGTATGAGAGCGAGTCGGTGAGGGTGCAGTATGAGAGCGAGTCGGTGAGGGTGTAGTATGAGAGCGAGTCGGTGAGGGAGCGGTATGAGAGCGAGTCGGTGAGGGTGCGGTATGAGAGCGAGTCGGTGAGGGTGCGGTATGAGAGCGAGTCGGTGAGGGTGCGGTATGAGAGCGAGTCGGTGAGGGTGCGGTATGAGAGCGAGTCGGTGAGGGTGCGGTATGAGAGCGAGTCGGTGAGGGTGCGGTATGAGAGCGAGTCGGTGAGGGAGCAGTATGAGAGCGGGTCGGTGAGGGTGCGGTATGAGAGCGAGTCGGTGAGGGTACAGTATGAGAGCGAGTCCGTGAGGGTGTAGTATGAGAGCGGGTCGGTGAGGGTGCGGTATGAGAGCGATTCGGTGAGGGTGCAGTATGAGAGCGAGTCGGTGAGGGTGCGGTATGAGAGCGAGTCGGTGAGGGTGCGGTATGAGAGCGAGTCGGTGAGGGTGCGGTATGAGAGCGAGTCGGTGAGGGAGCAGTATGAGAGCGAGTCGGTGAGGGTGCAGTATGAGAGCGAGTCGGTGAGGGTGCGGTATGAGAGCGAGTCGGTGAGGGTGCAGTATGAGAGCGAGTCGGTGAGGGTGCAGTATGAGAGCGAGTCGGTGAGGGTGCGGTATGAGAGCGAGCCGGTGAGGGTGCAGTATGAGAGCGAGTCGGTGAGGGTGCGGTATGAGAGCGAGTCGGTGAGGGTGCGGTATGAGAGCGAGTCGGTGAGGGTGCGGTATGAGAGCGAGTCGGTGAGGGTGCGGTATGAGAGCGAGTCGGTGAGGGTGCGGTATGAGAGCGAGTCGGTGAGGGAGCAGTATGAGAGCGAGTCGGTGAGGGTGCGGTATGAGAGCGAGTCGGTGAGGGTGCGGTATGAGAGCGAGTCGGTGAGGGTGCGGTATGAGAGCGAGTCGGTGAGGGAGCAGTATGAGAGCGAGTCGGTGAGGGTGCGGTATGAGAGCGAGTCGGTGAGGGTGCGGTATGAGAGCGAGTCGGTGAGGGTGCGGTATGAGAGCGAGTCGGTGAGGGTGCAGTATGAGAGCGAGTCGGTGAGGGTGCGGTATGAGAGCGAGTCGGTGAGGGTGCGGTATGAGAGCGAGTCGGTGAGGGTGCAGTATGAGAGCGAGTCGGTGAGGGTGCGGTATGAGAGCGAGTCGGTGAGGGTGCGGTATGAGAGCGAGTCGGTGAGGGTACAGTATGAGAGCGAGTCCGTGAGGGTGTAGTATGAGAGCGGGTCGGTGAGGGTGCGGTATGAGAGCGAGTCGGTGAGGGTGCAGTATGAGAGCGAGTCGGTGAGGGTGCGGTATGAGAGCGAGTCGGTGAGGGTGCGGTATGAGAGCGAGTCGGTGAGGGTGCGGTATGAGAGCGAGTCGGTGAGGGAGCAGTATGAGAGCGAGTCGGTGAGGGTGCAGTATGAGAGCGAGTCGGTGAGGGTGCGGTATGAGAGCGAGTCGGTGAGGGTGCAGTATGAGAGCGAGTCGGTGAGGGTGCAGTATGAGAGCGAGTCGGTGAGGGTGCGGTATGAGAGCGAGCCGGTGAGGGTGCAGTATGAGAGCGAGTCGGTGAGGGTGCGGTATGAGAGCGAGTCGGTGAGGGTGCGGTATGAGAGCGAGTCGGTGAGGGTGCGGTATGAGAGCGAGTCGGTGAGGGTGCGGTATGAGAGCGAGTCGGTGAGGGTGCGGTATGAGAGCGAGTCGGTGAGGGAGCAGTATGAGAGCGAGTCGGTGAGGGTGCGGTATGAGAGCGAGTCGGTGAGGGTGCGGTATGAGAGCGAGTCGGTGAGGGTGCGGTATGAGAGCGAGTCGGTGAGGGAGCAGTATGAGAGCGAGTCGGTGAGGGTGCGGTATGAGAGCGAGTCGGTGAGGGTGCGGTATGAGAGCGAGTCGGTGAGGGTGCGGTATGAGAGCGAGTCGGTGAGGGTGCAGTATGAGAGCGAGTCTGTGAGGGTGCAGTATGAGAGCGAGTCGGTGAGGGTGCGGTATGAGAGCGAGTCGGTGAGGGTGCAGTATGAGAGCGAGTCGGTGAGGGTGCAGTATGAGAGCGAGTCGGTGAGGGTGCAGTATGAGAGCGAGTCGGTGAGGGTGCGGTATGAGAGCGAGTCGGTGAGGGTGCGGTATGAGAGCGAGTCGGTGAGGGTGCAGTATGAGAGCGAGTCGGTGAGGGTGCAGTATGAGAGCGGGTCGGTGAGGGTACAGTATGAGAGCGAGTCGGTGAGGGTGCAGTATGAGAGCGAGTCGGTGAGGGTGCAGTATGAGAGCGAGTCGGTGAGGGTGCAGTATGAGAGCGAGTCGGTGAGGGTGCGGTATGAGAGCGAGTCGGTGAGGGTGCGGTATGAGAGCGAGTCGGTGAGGGTGCAGTATGAGAGCGAGTCGGTGAGGGTGCGGTATGAGAGCGAGTCGGTGTGGGTGCAGTTTGAGAGCGAGTCGGTGAGGGTGCAGTATGAGAGCGAGTCGGTGAGGGTGCAGTATGAGAGCGAGTCGGTGAGGGTGCGGTATGAGAGCGAGTCGGTGAGGGTGCGGTATGAGAGCGAGTCGGTGAGGGTGCAGTATGAGAGCGAGTCGGTGAGGGTGCAGTATGAGAGCGAGTCGGTGAGGGTGCGGTATGATAGCGAGTCGGTGAGGGTGCGGTATGAGAGCGAGTCGGTGAGGTGCAGTATGAGAGCGAGTCGGTGAGGGTGCGGTATGAGAGCGAGTCGGTGAGGGTGCGGTATGAGAGCGAGTCGGTGAGGGTGCTGTATGAGAGCGAGTCGGTGAGGGTGCGGTATGAGAGCGAGTCGGTGAGGGTGCAGTATGAGAGCGAGTCGGTGAGGGTGCGGTATGAGAGCGAGTCGGTGAGGGTGCGGTATGAGAGCGAGTCGGTGAGGGTGCAGTATGAGAGCGAGTCGGTGAGGGTGCAGTATGAGAGCGAGTCGGTGAGGGTGCGGTATGAGAGCGAGTCGGTGAGGGTGCGGTATGAGAGCGAGTCGGTGAGGGTGCAGTATGAGAGCGAGTCGGTGAGGGTGCGGTATGAGAGCGAGTCGGTGAGGGTGCGGTATGAGAGCGAGTCGGTGAGGGTGCAGTATGAGAGCGAGTCGGTGAGGGTGCGGTATGAGAGCGAGTCGGTGAGGGTGCAGTATGAGAGCGAGTCGGTGAGGGAGCAGTATGAGAGCGAGTCGGTGAGGGTGCAGTATGAGAGCGAGTCGGTGAGGGTGCAGTATGAGAGCGAGTCGGTGAGGGTGCAGTATGAGAGCGAGTCGGTGAGGGTGCAGTATGAGAGCGAGTCGGTGAGGGTGCAGTATGAGAGCGAGTCGGTGAGGGTGCAGTATGAGAGCGAGTCGGTGAGGGTGCAGTATGAGAGCGAGTCGGTGAGGGTGCGGTATGAGAGCGAGTCAGTGAGGGTGCAGTATGAGAGCGAGTCGGTGAGGGAGCGGTATGAGAGCGAGTCGGTGAGGGTGCGGTATGAGAGCGAGTCGGTGAGGGTGCAGTATGAGAGCGAGTCGGTGAGGGTGTAGTATGAGAGCGAGTCGGTGAGGGAGCGGTATGAGAGCGAGTCGGTGAGGGTGCGGTATGAGAGCGAGTCGGTGAGGGTGCGGTATGAGAGCGAGTCGGTGAGGGTGCGGTATGAGAGCGAGTCGGTGAGGGTGCGGTATGAGAGCGAGTCGGTGAGGGTGCGGTATGAGAGCGAGTCGGTGAGGGTGCGGTATGAGAGCGAGTCGGTGAGGGAGCAGTATGAGAGCGGGTCGGTGAGGGTGCGGTATGAGAGCGAGTCGGTGAGGGTACAGTATGAGAGCGAGTCCGTGAGGGTGTAGTATGAGAGCGGGTCGGTGAGGGTGCGGTATGAGAGCGAGTCGGTGAGGGTGCAGTATGAGAGCGAGTCGGTGAGGGTGCGGTATGAGAGCGAGTCGGTGAGGGTGCGGTATGAGAGCGAGTCGGTGAGGGTGCGGTATGAGAGCGAGTCGGTGAGGGAGCAGTATGAGAGCGAGTCGGTGAGGGTGCAGTATGAGAGCGAGTCGGTGAGGGTGCGGTATGAGAGCGAGTCGGTGAGGGTGCAGTATGAGAGCGAGTCGGTGAGGGTGCAGTATGAGAGCGAGTCGGTGAGGGTGCGGTATGAGAGCGAGCCGGTGAGGGTGCAGTATGAGAGCGAGTCGGTGAGGGTGCGGTATGAGAGCGAGTCGGTGAGGGTGCGGTATGAGAGCGAGTTGGTGAGGGTGCGGTATGAGAGCGAGTCGGTGAGGGTGCGGTATGAGAGCGAGTCGGTGAGGGTGCGGTATGAGAGCGAGTCGGTGAGGGAGCAGTATGAGAGCGAGTCGGTGAGGGTGCGGTATGAGAGCGAGTCGGTGAGGGTGCGGTATGAGAGCGAGTCGGTGAGGGTGCGGTATGAGAGCGAGTCGGTGAGGGAGCAGTATGAGAGCGAGTCGGTGAGGGTGCGGTATGAGAGCGAGTCGGTGAGGGTGCGGTATGAGAGCGAGTCGGTGAGGGTGCGGTATGAGAGCGAGTCGGTGAGGGTGCAGTATGAGAGCGAGTCTGTGAGGGTGCAGTATGAGAGCGAGTCGGTGAGGGTGCGGTATGAGAGCGAGTCGGTGAGGGTGCAGTATGAGAGCGAGTCGGTGAGGGTGCAGTATGAGAGCGAGTCGGTGAGGGTGCAGTATGAGAGCGAGTCGGTGAGGGTGCGGTATGAGAGCGAGTCGGTGAGGGTGCGGTATGAGAGCGAGTCGGTGAGGGTGCAGTATGAGAGCGAGTCGGTGAGGGTGCGGTATGAGAGCGAGTCGGTGAGGGTGCAGTATGAGAGCGAGTCGGTGAGGGAGCAGTATGAGAGCGAGTCGGTGAGGGTGCAGTATGAGAGCGAGTCGGTGAGGGTGCGGTATGAGAGCGAGTCGGTGAGGGTGCGGTATGAGAGCGAGTCGGTGAGGGTGCAGTATGAGAGCGAGTCGGTGAGGGTGCGGTATGAGAGCGAGTCGGTGAGGGTGCGGTATGAGAGCGAGTCGGTGAGGGTGCAGTATGAGAGCGGGTCGGTGAGGGTGCGGTATGAGAGCGAGTCGGTGAAGGTGCAGTATGAGAGCGGGTCGGTGAGGGTGCAGTATGAGAGCGAGTCGGTGAGGGTGCGGTATGAGAGCGAGTCGGTGAGGGTGCAGTATGAGAGCGAGTCGGTGAGGGAGCAGTATGAGAGCGAGTCGGTGAGGGTGCGGTATGAGAGCGAGTCGGTGAGGGTGCGGTATGAGAGCGAGTCGGTGAGGGTGCAGTATGAGAGCGAGTCGGTGAGGGTGCGGTATGAGAGCGAGTCGGTGAGGGTGCGGTATGAGAGCGAGTCGGTGAGGGTGCAGTATGAGAGCGAGTCGGTGAGGGTGCAGTATGAGAGCGAGTCGGTGAGGGAGCAGTATGAGAGCGAGTCGGTGAGGGAGCAGTATGAGAGCGAGTCGGTGAGGGTGCAGTATGAGAGCGAGTCGGTGAGGGTGCGGTATGAGAGCGAGTCGGTGAGGGTGCAGTATGAGAGCGAGTCGGTGAGGGAGCAGTATGAGAGCGAGTCGGTGAGGGAGCAGTATGAGAGCGGGTCGGTGAGGGTGCGGTATGAGAGCGAGTCGGTGAGGGTGCGGTATGAGAGCGAGTCGGTGAGGGTGCAGTATGAGAGCGAGTCGGTGAGGGTGCGGTATGAGAGCGAGTCGGTGAGGGTGCGGTATGAGAGCGAGTCGGTGAGGGTGCGGTATGAGAGCGAGTCGGTGAGGGTGCGGTATGAGAGCGAGTCGGTGAGGGTGCGGTATGAGAGCGAGTCGGTGAGGGTGCGGTATGAGAGCGAGTCGGTGAGGGTGCAGTATGAGAGCGAGTCGGTGAGGGTGCAGTATGAGAGCGAGCCAGTGAGGGAGAAGTTGCGAGAGCGGGCCAGTGAGGGTGCAGTATGAGAGCGAGTCGGTGAGGGTGCGGTTTGAGAGCGAGTCGGTGAGGGTGCGGTATGAGAGCGAGTCGGTGAAGGTGCAGTATGAGAGCGAGTCGGTGAGGGAGCAGTATGAGAGCGAGTCGGTGAAGGTGCAGTATGAGAGCGAGTCGGTGAGGGAGCAGTATGAGAGCGAGTCGGTGAGGGTGCGGTATGAGAGCGAGTCGGTGAGGGTGCGGTATGAGAGCGAGTCGGTGAGGGTGCGGTATGAGAGCGAGTCGGTGAGGGAGCAGTATGAGAGCGAGTCGGTGAGGGTGCGGTATGAGAGCGAGTCGGTGAGGGTGCGGTATGAGAGCGAGTCGGTGAGGGTGCGGTATGAGAGCGAGTCGGTGAGGGTGCGGTATGAGAGCGAGTCGGTGAGGGTGCGGTATGAGAGCGAGTCGGTGAGGGTGCGGTATGAGAGCGAGTCGGTGAGGGTGCAGTATGAGAGCGAGTCGGTGAGGGTGCGGTATGAGAGCGAGTCGGTGAGGGTGCGGTATGAGAGCGAGTCGGTGAGGGTGCAGTATGAGAGCGAGTCGGTGAGGGTGCGGTATGAGAGCGAGTCGGTGAGGGTGCAGTATGAGAGCGAGTCGGTGAGGGTGCAGTATGAGAGCGAGTCGGTGAGGGAGCAGTATGAGAGCGAGTCGGTGAGGGTACGGTATGAGAGCGAGTCGGTGAGGGTGCGGTATGAGAGCGAGTCGGTGAGGGTACGGTATGAGAGCGAGTCGGTGAGGGTGCGGTATGAGAGCGAGTCGGTGAGGGTGCAGTATGAGAGCGAGTCGGTGAGGGTGCAGTATGAGAGCGAGTCGGTGAGGGAGCAGTATGAGAGCGAGTCGGTGAGGGTGCAGTATGAGAGCGAGTCGGTGAGGGAGCAGTATGAGAGCGAGTCGGTGAGGGTGCAGTATGAGAGCGAGTCGGTGAGGGAGCAGTATGAGAGCGAGTCCGTGAGGGTGCAGTATGAGAGCGAGTCGGTGAGGGTACGGTATGAGAGCGAGTCGGTGAGGGTGCAGTATGAGAGCGAGTCGGTGAGGGAGCGGTATGAGAGCGAGTCGGTGAGGGTGCGGTATGAGAGCGAGTCGGTGAGGGTGCGGTATGAGAGCGAGTCGGTGTGGGTGCGGTATGAGAGCGAGTCGGTGAGGGTGCGGTATGAGAGCGAGTCGGTGAGGGTGCGGTATGAGAGCGAGTCGGTGAGGGAGCAGTATGAGAGCGAGTCGGTGAGGGTGCGGTATGAGAGCGGGTCGGTGAGGGTGCAGTATGAGAGCGAGTCGGTGAGGGTGCAGTATGAGAGCGAGTCGGTGAGGGTGCAGTATGAGAGCGAGTCGGTGAGGGTGCGGTATGAGAGCGAGTCGGTGAGGGTGCGGTATGAGAGCGAGTCGGTGAGGGTGCAGTATGAGAGCGAGTCGGTGAGGGTGCAGTATGAGAGCGAGTCGGTGAGGGTGCAGTATGAGAGCGAGTCGGTGAGGGTGCAGTATGAGAGCGAGTCGGTGAGGGTGCAGTATGAGAGCGAGTCGGTGAGGGTGCGGTATGAGAGCGAGTCGGTGAGGGTGCAGTATGAGAGCGAGTCGGTGAGGGTGCGGTATGAGAGCGAGTCGGTGAGGGTGCAGTATGAGAGCGAGTCGGTGAGGGTGCGGTATGAGAGCGAGTCGGTGAGGGTGCGGTATGAGAGCGAGTCGGTGAGGGTGCGGTATGAGAGCGAGTCGGTGAGGGTGCGGTATGAGAGCGAGTCGGTGAGGGTGCAGTATGAGAGCGAGTCGGTGAGGGTGCAGTATGAGAGCGGGTCGGTGAGGGTGCGGTATGAGAGCGAGTCGGTGAGGGTGCGGTATGAGAGCGAGTCGGTGAGGGTGCAGTATGAGAGCGAGTCGGTGAGGGTGCGGTATGAGAGCGGGTCGGTGAGGGAGCAGTATGAGAGCGAGTCGGTGAGGGTGCGGTATGAGAGCGAGTCGGTGAGGGTGCGGTATGAGAGCGAGTCGGTGAGGGTGCGGTATGAGAGCGAGTCGGTGAGGGTGCAGTATGAGAGCGAGTCGGTGAGGGTGCGGTATGAGAGCGAGTCGGTGAGGGTGCGGTATGAGAGCGAGTCGGTGAGGGTGCGGTATGAGAGCGGGCCGGTGAGGGAGCAGTATGAGAGCGAGTCGGTGAGGGTGCGGTATGAGAGCGAGTCGGTGAGGGTGCAGTATGAGAGCGAGTCGGTGAGGGAGCAGTATGAGAGCGAGTCGGTGAGGGTGCGGTATGAGAGCGAGTCGGTGAGGGTGCGGTATGAGAGCGAGTCGGTGAGGGTGCAGTATGAGAGCGAGTCGGTGAGGGTGCAGTATGAGAGCGGGTCGGTGAGGGTGCGGTATGAGAGCGAGTCGGTGAGGGTGCAGTATGAGAGCGAGTCGGTGAGGGTGCAGTATGAGAGCGAGTCGGTGAGGGTGCAGTATGAGAGCGAGTCGGTGAGGGAGCGGTATGAGAGCGAGTCGGTGAGGGAGCAGTATGAGAGCGAGTCGGTGAGGGTGCGGTATGAGAGCGAGTCGGTGAGGGTGCAGTATGAGAGCGAGTCGGTGAGGGTGCAGTATGAGAGCGAGTCGGTGAGGGTGCGGTATGAGAGCGAGTCGGTGAAGGTGCAGTATGAGAGCGAGTCGGTGAGGGAGCAGTATGAGAGCGAGTCGGTGAGGGAGCAGTATGAGAGCGAGTCGGTGAGGGTGCAGTATGAGAGCGAGTCGGTGAGGGTGCAGTATGAGAGCGAGTCGGTGAGGGTGCAGTATGAGAGCGGGTCGGTGAGGGTGCGGTATGAGAGCGAGTCGGTGAGGGTGCAGTATGAGAGCGAGTCGGTGAGGGTGCAGTATGAGAGCGAGTCGGTGAGGGAGCGGTATGAGAGCGAGTCGGTGAGGGTGCAGTATGAGAGCGAGTCGGTGAGGGAGCAGTATGAGAGCGAGTCGGTGAGGGTGCGGTATGAGAGCGAGTCGGTGAGGGTGCAGTATGAGAGCGAGTCGGTGAGGGTGCAGTATGAGAGCGAGTCGGTGAGGGTGCAGTATGAGAGCGAGTCGGTGAGGGTGCGGTATGAGAGCGAGTCGGTGAGGGTGCAGTATGAGAGCGAGTCGGTGAGGGTGCGGTATGAGAGCGAGTCGGTGAGGGTGCGGTATGAGAGCGAGTCGGTGAGGGTGCGGTATGAGAGCGAGTCGGTGAGGGTGCAGTATGAGAGCGGGTCGGTGAGGGTGCGGTATGAGAGCGAGTCGGTGAGGGTGCGGTATGAGAGCGAGTCGGTGAGGGTACAGTATGAGAGCGAGTCGGTGAGGGTGCAGTATGAGAGCGAGTCGGTGAGGGTGCAGTATGAGAGCGAGTCGGTGAGGGTGCAGTATGAGAGCGAGTCGGTGAGGGTGCGGTATGAGAGCGAGTCGGTGAGGGTGCAGTATGAGAGCGAGTCGGTGAAGGAGCAGTATGAGAGCGAGTCGGTGAGGGTGCGGTATGAGAGCGAGTCGGTGAGGGTGCAGTATGAGAGCGAGTCGGTGAGGGTGCGGTATGAGAGCGAGTCGGTGAGGGTGCAGTATGAGAGCGAGTCGGTGAGGGTGTAGTATGAGAGCGAGTCGGTGAGGGTGCAGTATGAGAGCGAGTCGGTGAGGGTGCGGTATGAGAGCGAGTCGGTGAGGGAGCAGTATGAGAGCGAGTCGGTGAGGGTGCAGTATGAGAGCGAGTCGGTGAGGGTGCGGTATGAGAGCGAGTCGGTGAGGGAGCAGTATGAGAGCGAGTCGGTGAGGGTGCAGTATGAGAGCGAGTCGGTGAGGGTGCGGTATGAGAGCGAGTCGGTGAGGGTGCGGTATGAGAGCGAGTCGGTGAGGGTGCGGTATGAGAGCGAGTCAGTGAGGGTGCAGTATGAGAGCGAGTCGGTGAGGGTGTAGTATGAGAGCGAGTCGGTGAGGGTGCAGTATGAGAGCGAGTCGGTGAGGGTGCGGTATGAGAGCGAGTCGGTGAGGGTGCAGTATGAGAGCGAGTCGGTGAGGGAGCAGTATGAGAGCGAGTCGGTGAGGGTGCAGTATGAGAGCGAGTCGGTGAGGGTGCGGTATGAGAGCGAGTCGGTGAGGGTGCGGTATGAGAGCGAGTCGGTGAGGGTGCGGTATGAGAGCGAGTCGGTGAGGGAGCGGTATGAGAGCGAGTCGGTGAGGGTGCAGTATGAGAGCGAGTCGGTGAGGGTGTAGTATGAGAGCGAGTCGGTGAGGGTGCGGTATGAGAGCGAGTCGGTGAGGGTGCAGTATGAGAGCGAGTCGGTGAGGGAGCAGTATGAGAGCGAGTCGGTGAGGGTGCGGTATGAGAGCGAGTCGGTGAGGGTGCGGTATGAGAGCGAGTCGGTGAGGGTGCGGTATGAGAGCGAGTCGGTGAGGGTGCGGTATGAGAGCGAGTCGGTGAGGGTGCGGTATGAGAGCGAGTCGGTGAGGGTGCGGTATGAGAGCGAGTCGGTGAGGGTGCGGTATGAGAGCGAGTCGGTGAAGGTGCAGTATGAGAGCGAGTCGGTGAGGGAGCGGTATGAGAGCGAGTCGGTGAGGGTGCAGTATGAGAGCGAGTCGGTGAGGGTGCGGTATGAGAGCGAGTCGGTGAGGGTACGGTATGAGAGCGAGTCGGTGAGGGAGCAGTATGAGAGCGAGTCGGTGAGGGTGCAGTATGAGAGCGGGCCGGTGAGGGAGCGGTATGAGAGCGAGTCGGTGAGGGAGCAGTATGAGAGCGAGTCGGTGAGGGAGCAGTAATGGTGAACTCACAATTGGAGTGGCCCCTGCACCACTGTAGAGATGGGACTTGGGACTGAGATCTGGACATTTCCTTTTCTCTGGCTTACTTTTTGGCTCTGTTAAATCTTTTAATTCTTGTTTTTGTAACCAAGTGGGCACCAGTGAATGGCGACTTTGTGCACTTTTCACTATGCTTATGTATTCCTATACTTAGTACTTGTGACAAATAAATAACTCTAAATCTAAAGTTATGCAGGGCATTGGTGAGTCCACAGCTGGAGAAATGTGTGCAGTTTTGGTCTCCTTATCTGTGGAAGGATGTTCTTGCTATCACGGGAGTGCACTGAAGGTTAACCAAGTAGATTTTTGGCATGATGGGACTGATGTGTGAGGAGAGATTGAGTTGGTTAGGATTGTATTCACTGGAATTTAGAAGCATGAGGGGGATTTCACTGAAACCCATAAAATTCTAACAGGGCTAGACAGGGTGGATGCTGGAGGGATGTTTCTGATGGTGGGCCAACCCCGAACCAGGGGTCATAATTTAAGGATAAGGGGTAAAAGTTTTAGGACTGTGATAAGAAGAAATTCCTCCATCCAGAATGTGATGAGTCTGTGGAATTCCCGATGACAGAAAGTGATTGAGGCAAAAAACGGGTATTTCCTAGCAAATAGTTCTGAAGAAGAATCACCAAACTCGAACCATTAACACTGCTTTCTTCCCACAGATGCTGCCAGACCTGCTGAGTTTCTCTAGCAATTCCTCGTTTTGTGTTTTTTTCATCTCTTTGATCACTGGCATCTGCAGTTCTTTGTTTTATTTTAACTCTAGAGAGATTTGAGGCAGAATGATTCAAGAAATTCATTGAAGCCTATTTTGACTCAGGAACATCTCATTCCATCTTTAATGCTTTTAAGCAATGAAGTGAGTTCCTTGCTAGCTGGTAAGAGGATTATTTCTTGTTAATGGCCCAACTTATTTCATTAGTAATCAACTTCTGACCTTATCAAACAGGTTAGCGGATGAAACATCTCTGCGTGGAAATCAGAAACCAGGTACCTGGACCCTTCAGCTCACTTCTTGGTCTGAAGGACCTACATGTTGCTTAGGGGGCAGCACAGTGGCTCAGTGCTTAACACTGCTGCCCCATAGCTCTTGGGACCCAGGTTTAATTCCACCCTCGGGTGACTGTCTGTGTGGAGTTTGCACATTCTCCCTGTGTCTGCGTGGGTTTCCTCCGGGCGCTCCAGTTTCCTCCCGCAGCCCAAAGATGTGGAGGTTAGGCAGCTTGGCCATGCTAAATTGCCCGTAGTGGTCAGGGATGTGTAAATTAGGTGGGTTATGTGGGATGTGTCCAGGTGTCCGGCTCTAGGTGTCGCTGTGGACTTGTTGCACCAAACAGCCTGTTTCCACACCGTAGGGGTTCTGCAGTTCTGTGACTAAGCAACGTCTCAGGATAAACACCATCGGCCACAGCTATACAACTCAAATTGACATCCAGCACTTGCCAACCCCTCATGATGATCATGGCACCTCTCCGGTACACATACAGGTTGTACAGACTTGTATTGCAGGGCGCATTGGTAACTCACAATGAAAGGCTGCTGCAAGGACAATTTGTGTACGCAACAGGTGTCCAGCTCATAGATTAGGCAGGCTGTATCTCACGTAATCTCTTAGTGCTCACTCATTTAGTGCCTACCTGCAAAGTCATAACATCCATGCTTTTCCTTGCCTACCTTGTCATGCAGGGTCAATTAACACATAGACAGCAGTCCTCAGACAACAGGGTGTACACCTTGATGTATGATAAGGACCAGCATAAAGTGCCTGCAACTTACACATCATACACACTGCATGGGGAGCAAGCAAGCCAGGTCTCAGTCTGAGGGGATTGGTACTCATGCAGTGTGCAGGCACACTTTCATCTGGGACTACACAGAGAAGAACAACAACATACGGGTGAAAACAATGACATTTATAAATAAGTGTCAAATATTGCAGACTGCGTTGCTACCCAGGCACCAAAGTGCCCTCAGTAGGTTTTCCTCTTTCCCTCCATCCCACTACATCTTAGGGTAGTCTCTGTTTCCACAGCTGGAGTGCTCAGCAGTGACTCTGTTGGTCCTGTAGTTTTAAGCAGGTAGACCTGGGGGTATTTGTGTCTGGATGGGCCAGGTCTGTAGAGAGCTTCTTGTCAGGTTCAAGCAGACTCTTCATGGTGTGAACTTCCAAGAGTAGGGGGATTGGTGGACAGGGTGGAGTTGGAGGTCCCAGCCACTTCTGGAGTTAAACAAAAACAAAGTTGCTGGAAAAGCTCAGCAGGCCTGGCAGCGTCTGTGGAGGAGAAAGCAGAGTTAAAATTTCAGGTCCAGTGACCCTTCCTCAGAACTCTGGAATTTCTTGAGTGGAGACTTCTGAGGGGCCTGGGTGGGGTTCCTTGTTTGGCTAGGTTTCTTCTGGAACTGCTGTCTCCAGGTGAACAGGGCCCTCCAGATTCTCTTTCCACCTGTTGGCATGCCTTTGGTCCTGAGGACCAATGACTAGGGTGATGGAGACCATGTTTACCAGCTGGCACTCTCAACCTCAGGCTGGTGGGAGTTGTGGCCTCTCCAGGACAAAGATGTCCTTCAGCAAGAACCCCTCAACCCAAGACATCCAGGTAACTCTCAGGGAAGCAGTGGCAAGTTCCCCCTTTTCAGACATGTCCACCAAATGTCCTTGACCTGAGCAGGGCAGCTTCAGAGTGCCAGTGCTCATCAAGGCATAGAGATGGCTTGGCACAAGGGATCCTGGCCTTTTGGCAGATGTTATTGAGTGGCCAGTTGTTCTGGGAACTGCACACGGTAAGATAGGGACAGGATTGGACATTGATGTCAAAGGATTGGTGTAGGTAATTAACAAGGTGAGCTTGGTAAGATAAGGTGAGAAATCTCTAAGGCCTCATGTCAAAAACCGAACTAAAAAACTCAACACAACTCAGACTTAGTCAAAATAACACAAGTTCAGCCCATAGATACAATTAGCTAGAAATTCCAGAAATACTAAGGGCCAATCAAATTGAATGTTTGAATAATTGGTATCTTTCTTGTGCCTACTCTAAACAGTTATTCCTTGCAGCTGGCACAATTCATGTTAAAGCTAAGCCTAATCAGCAGTGGCTACTCCGTATACTTTCTGGTGCCTGCAGCTTCTGTTTGAATAGCTCATATCTGTTTTCTTTGGACAGCCACACACACGTTATCACAAGGGAGACAACACGTGAACAGTGTGTGCAGTGCTATCCAGGCCACTTTCAGGAAACATTGTGAATAAGCCTAAAGCAGAGCTTTTGTGCAGGCTCTCAGTCCTTAAATCAACAAGAACAAAACTAGAGGATTCGAGATGAAATATACATTCTGGAATCTTGCTTCATTTATCCTTTAGGGGCATGGGGAGTAAAGACTTGTGGCAGAGCTCTTATCAGATGAGTTCACGGTTTTAGATAAGATTCCTGACAGACAAAACTATAGTTGTTTACGTAAAATGTAAACTTGCTCAAATGGATGGTCATGTCTTAATTGATGTGTTTATGAGTTCTCAGTTCACAATGCTTTCTATGTAAAAAAAAAATGCATTTGCAAAGTGTTTTGCAATAAGCTTAAAGGCTGCCTCACAGTTTCCAAGCATTTGGTCGGTATTAACAAGCCCGATGGAATAACTCCCATGTAGTATGTCTGACTCCTTATCTTTCATTCTTAGAGGTTTTCCCCTCACAATTGACATCATAGCACTTTGCTGCCATTTCCAAACTCTTTGTGAGAAGTGCAAGAGGTGCAGAACTCTTCATTGCTCAATTGATATGACATGCACAATGCACTGTGACAATTACTTAGGTGGAATCATATGGGGATCTGAGTGATTTGATAAATGGTGCAATTTGTGGCAGAGCTGGTAAATCCAGCAAGGCGTAGTTTGACATTGGGAGTGTGATAACCCTGACAAAGCCCATGGGGAATCACTAATTAAGCTCACTGAATACCTGTGTACAAGCTTCTTTTGTAACAACTGAGCTGGAACTCATCATCTGAACCCTTT
Source organism: Stegostoma tigrinum (assembly GCF_030684315.1). NCBI lineage: Eukaryota > Metazoa > Chordata > Chondrichthyes > Orectolobiformes > Stegostomatidae > Stegostoma > Stegostoma tigrinum. The sequence continues at coordinate 125,758,303 of NC_081357.1, forward strand.
ATAAAGTAGATCCAAGGATGGATCTACAGAGTTTTTTTTATTCCCTTCAAAAATATATTTTATAGTCACAAACACAGTTTGGTTCTGTGTGGTAGTCTAGCAAGGAAACAATCAAATATTAGATTTTGCCTCTATCCGACTAGCAAACCCAAGGCATATCTTACTTGTCCAGGGTTATATTTGAGACACCGGGAGGGTCCGATGACTCAATTGACCCCAAATGGTGTTTCTCCATTGTCTGACCTGGGACTAGCCTATATAGACCACGATTGTGGCTCTATTTTGCTATTAGTAGAAAGTAAGATGTTCCTTTCCAGTCAAGTTTCCTGAGTCATTACAGGGAGCAATGCGTCGCATCCTTTATGTATCTGCTGAGTTTCTCACTAGATAACTGCAAATTGAAAATAAGTTGGATTAAATAAACAAAATGACGGCACAATGGCTCAGCAGTTAGTACTGCTGCCTCACAGTGCCAGGGACCCTGGTTCAATCCCACCCTTGGTTGACTATGTGTGTGTGGAGTTTGTACTTTCTCCCTGTGTCTGTGTGGGTTTCCTCCTAGTGCTACGGTTTCCTCTCACAGTCCAAAGATGTGCAGGCTGAGTGGATTAGCTATGCTAAATTTCATGTAGTTCAGGGATGTGGAGATTAGGTGGGTTAAGGGGTGATGGGTCGATGTGGACTTGTTGGGCCGAAGGGCCTGTTTCCACACTGTGGGCAATCTATGAATTCTATGAAATAAACACCAACACACCTCATTAATATTCAGCTTCTGATGCTTAAAAAACAGTCAAAACTGGATATCTAAACATCTTGGCATGGAAGTCAGAGTGTGTACCGACTGCAACTCACTGCTTGCTACAAAAGATCTCCGTGCCATCATCTCAGGGCACACTCTGAAGGCACTGTCGCCAGGCATTCTATGACTATTGACATCTGATATATACCAGCCTCCATGCGCCCTCATGGCACATCTCCAATCCACTAACGAGATGCTTCTGAACAACAATGCTGTACTTTGGGCTGTCTTAGTAACATTCATTATAACACTGCAGCAAGGACACAGTGCTCTCAGGGAGAAAGACCCAGCTCAGACTGGAGCAGGCTGCATCTCCAGGCTCTTTACTTGCTGTCATAGTATTTACTCACTAAGCTAAGCCGATGGGCTTCAGATCGGTATGAATGGGCTTCAGATCGGTATGACAGGTCGGCACAACATCGAGGGCCAAAGGGCCTGTACTGTGCTGTAATGTTCTATGTAACCTGGATGCTCTCTGTATCCCCACATTGCTTTGCCTTGCCCTTGTACTTTGCTCCCTCGACCAAAGCCACCAGGCTCATAGTGTTGCTGCCTTGTGACAAATCTGGAATGCTGACACAAAGGCGGGAGCCTTGTCAGACCTGTCCTTAGTCAGGACAAGGGTGATAGCATTCACTGAGAAGATCCTGAGCCAATGAGTAAAGGGCAGCCCCTGTTATCAGTTCAGGGGCTCACAGACTGTCAATCAGCATCTTGGCTTGGTCAGAATGCTGTGTAATCTTGATTCTTTCAGCCCTGTAGTTGTCTGTTTTCCTCCTGGACTGAGAGAAGAGTAGGTATGGAAGTAGGTGGAACTGGTGTTTCTGGCAGGTATTGTGCAAGTGAGGATGCAGAGCTGAGGGCAATTCAGGGTTAATGGGATGGGGTTGGGTGACACTGAGTGAGTGAAGATGTTGCAGGTAACGGTGAAAGAGGTGAAGCATGAGTCATGGTGAGTGCAGAAGCAGAGATAGAGTGAGTGTGAGATGGGGAGAGAAGATGGTGGCACTTACCCTGGCAGGGTTGAGAAGGTCACTGACCTTTATCCTACAGTGTTGTGGTCTTCCTCAAGCTGGCTGAGACTGTACTGACTCAGGTAGCAACTTCAGACCAGCCTGATACGTTCTGATCTCGTCCCCTCCACCGCTGCTCCCGGTGAAGTGGATATCCTGCATCTTCACCACCCTGACCAGCAGGACCTTCTGGTCCCTCCACAAGTTGGTGACAATTTGTCTCACCTGCCATGTCTGGCGCAAATTTCAGGAACTGTGCAGGACAGCCGTATGCTGATAGTGCTGGCCTGGGTGTATAACATGCATTGTAAGTTGGCACACGGGCACAAGGGATGCTGCCTTCCGATACATATCTGCTGAGTGGCAATTTGTTCCAGGAATGACATGTGATAAGATGGGGATAGAATCAGACATGAGAAATGCCATAGGAATAGTGAAGGTAGTTAATGAGATGAGTTTGGTGAGATACAGTGAGAAATCTCACTGTGTACCATGACAAAATCCCTTCAAAAACAACTCAACACAACTCACACTTCGCCAAAAAAGACTCAAGTGTCAGCTGTAAGTACTTACCAATGAACCTTCTCTGGCTGCTACATAACAACTGCGTCCTCCAGTGAAGAAACTACCATTTACAGACCCAAATGTGGAAAGAACAACAGACAATGGCATCAGCCACGCCCAGCTGCCCAGCACTCTGTTTCTGAAAATAGAAAACATTCCAAAGGAAGTCATGAAAGACAGTTTGCAGCCATTCTTCAATACTATCATTCCAATTTTGTATTACTTAGACTGTTAGAAAAGCCTTGCTCCATTCTTAGAACACTCATAAAATTTTGGGAAGTTTTGGTTCTGACTATTCAGCAGAAACTGGGAGATTGACAAGATTTGCTGTTGTTATTTGAGCCTCGGGCACTGGAGTCCAGTTAGATTCAGGTTAAGTTGGGGCCTCATTTATCAGGGCAAACTGAGGGCTTGTTGGATACCTAGGGTTCCGAGGCAATTGTAATATATATGTTTATAATGCACCTTGTAGAAATCACAAGTCATAGGGGTGCAATTTGGACACAACAGAGCAAGCAATAGTCTATTGGCTCCTCCCTTTATGTTCTGCTGGAACATACTTTCAGTATCTCAATGTTGAAATAGGAGAGTAGGAGTGCACCTCCAAATTCAACATTAAGTGAAAACTGACCAATATTCTCCACTTGAATCCAACCCAAATCACCACCAACACCTCCTCCTGTCTTTGATTATTGCTAATATTTCTCTTATTGCCAATGATATTACTTTTCCAGCCAATGTGATCTAAGCCTCAGTCACCAGGTCCTTCCTGAGCCAATCAGACTTTGTTACTATTTACCTAAAGGAGGCAGCTGGCATTTCTTCCAACCAAATTGTGGGAATAATTAAAGACACCTTTAGTTCCTGCCTCAAACTATGGTCCCCTTCCCATTGACTCTTTCTTCTTGGCATCTGTCTGAAGCTGATCGAAACTCATTCAAACAAGGCTTTATATTGACACAGAGAGGACTTAACCAACCCGTCTGTGAGATCAGTGATAATGAGAACTGCAGATGTTGGAGAATCCAACATAATAAAGAGTGGAGCTGGATGAACACAGCAGGCCAAGGAGCATCTCAGGAGCACAACTGTTTTTAGCTTTGCATTATAGCCTCAAATTAGCTGCTACTGAAACCCTCATTTAAGTCTTTGCTACCTCTAGATTTGATTACTGCAATACATTCTTAGCTGTTCTCCCCTGTTCTACAAATTGCAAATTTGAGGTCATCCAAAACTCTGCTGCCTGTGTGGTAGCTCATCCCAAATATCAATTATTCATCATTACTGTACTCGCTGACTCATATTGGTTTTCAGTCGTGAAGTTGTGACTTTAAAATTCACATCAATGTGCACTGTACCCATCTCTCTCAGCTTTTCGCACACTCCTTAAAATCTACCAATTTAATTCAGCTTTTACTCACTTGCTCCAAACTCTCCATTTCAAATTTTGGTCATTGAGCACTTTGAGGCATTTTGTTACACGAACGATGTTATATAAATGTAAGTTCTTGTTGTCAAAAAATCATCACAATCTTAGTTTTTATTTCACCAGTGAGCTTCCTGTTAATGTCCATAACTCATCAGTTCAATGGCAATGTAGTGTAAGGCTTAATTGAGTCATACGTCTTAGAAACAGTCCCTTCGGTCCAACTCGTCCATGCCGACCAGACATCCCAACCTGATCTCGTCTCATTTGCCAGCATTTGGCCCATATCTCTCGAAACCCTTCCTATTCATACACCCATCCAGGTGCTTTTAAATGTTGTATTCGTACCAGTGTCCACCACTTCCTCTGGTAGCTCATTCCGTACAAGCACCACTCTCTGTCTGAAAAAGTTACTTCTCAGATCCTTCAATATTGAATGTTTTGATCATTATCTCCACACCTTTATTATATTTGTAACTGCTTGCAATGCTAATTAATGGATTTTTCCCATTTAGAGCACTGACCTTGTGTTAATTTTTCTTTCAAAAAAATTTCTGTGGAGTTGAATTTGAGTCAGTGAGATTTAGAGCCTGAAATTGTTGCCATAGCCTCAATTTCTGAAAGCCATTGAATGACAAGTATTCGATGCCTGTTATACCTCCAGAGAAAGTATCTGGCGACTATGGGACTGATTCGATGTTGGATGATGCACCAATAACATTCCTAAGATAAGTCCCAGGAAGAGGTGGGACCAGTTAGTGGAGAATGTGGTGCGTACCAGTGAATACTGCAAACCTGTTCCTCATGTCAAGAGTCAGCAGCAAGGGGTCATCAATCTAAAATTCAGCCCAGATTCTGGTGAGAGAGACTAGGGGAAATTTATTTATGCAGAAGTTCATGAAAGTTTTGAGTGCATTGCAATAGGCAGTAATTGAGGCAGTGATATGATCTTCTAAGGGAATAAATGCCTGAGCGTTTGAGGCAGAAGGATACACAGGGCTATTCCTGGTGGTGGAGAAGGAGCTGGGGCAGGGGGAAGCAACAGAGGTTATGGGATTAGTTTTAGATTACTTCAGCAAAGATCTGGTACAGCCACATTGAACTTAATAGCATCATTCTTGACTGCAAATGTCTTTGAACCTATGGGATATTTTGAAAGAAGTTAATCACAAGGCATAATTCATTTGTCAATGGCATTCTTTGAATAAACGTATAAATAAAATCACAGCTTATGTTAGCTGAAGTAACTTACCCCCATGTTACGGCCACAGCACCAGATGCCATCATCTCAGCTGGATTCATGGCTGCCAGATAGCTGATATTTACCATTAAATACAGCAGGGTCACCAATGGAAGTGAAATCAATATAGCCCGAGGCAGGTTCACCTGAAACAGCAAGTAAGGTTAGTTGTTAGCAAGGCTTTTGGAATTGTAATTATCTTCAAAATACACACAGTTTCTCATCCTCTGATGTATATGGATGGAAAATGAGTGGATTTCTTCTTGATGCTTTAATATAGCAAAAATCATGAAAACTTAGCTCCAGGCGGGAACACAACTGGAGCAATATTTTTTCCTCATTTCAATCATCCAGGTTCAAACATGAAAAATAGACAGAGGTTGCTGTAGATGTACGGCAAGTGAAGTAGCAGTTCATATTTCCACCATTGCCTTTTTCATTTTTGAAGAATGCAAAGATAACCCCAGGCATTCCTTTCCCTAATATCTTTCTTCTTAAAACCATTTCCACTGCCTACCATATTTACTTGGATATCATGTGATACAAACTCAAACTTCCTGCTCTCATGGTGGAAACCATCCATTTCGAAGTATTTCCTACTTCCGTCTTCACTCTGCCTACAAAACCAAATCTTCTCCACCCTTCCATCTGTCCTAGCTCAGGAACACACTTCTTTTTAGTTTCTTTGTCATCACCAAATGAGTTAATTTTTCTCCAAGACTCTGATCTTCTCCTCTATTTCATTCTCACTAAGCTACCAACCACCCAAGTTTTCTCTGAACCTAATTCTCACTGATGTAGGGAATGGTCCCACTCCTCACACATTGTCCCCCTTGCAAAAAGTCAATATTATCTAACAGAAAAGAAGCACAATCAACACCTCTGTGTTCACATGTGCTTCATTTTCTACTCCCTTTCGCTTCCAAAGGGTGTTGTCATTTCATAAAGCAAGGACCATCTCTGCCATTTGTGTTCCTGTCTTTTCATTGTTTGACCGTTAGAAGAGGTCTTCAGTCAGTTGAAATAGCAGGAGATTTCTCTCCTGGTGGATCTTGATACAGAAGTCTACGCGAGAAGGTAAATCCAATTTGAAATGGAGCTTTGGAGGTCTCAGAATTGTTACATGCAGAAAAGGCCATTCCGCCCATTGTCTCTGCACTGGCTTTCTGCCAATGTCCTGCATTTTCCTAGCAATCTGCACATTATTTCTCTTTAAGTAATCATCTAAAGTCCTCTTGAACATCTTGATTGAACCTGCCTTCACCACATTTATGGGCAGAGAATTCTAGGCCCTAAATACTTGCAATGTGAAAGAATTTTTTCTTACCACATATTTGTCTCTTTCACAAAAGACTTAAACTTAGCGCTCTGTTTCTGATCCTTTTGTGAATGCATACATTTTCTCCCAAAAAGCTCTATCAAATCTTCTCTTATCCCTAAATAAAAATTGAAAGAACCACAGATTCTGTAAATCAGAAACAAAAACAAAGCTGCTGGAAAAGCTCAGCAGGTCTGGCAGCAGAAAGGTCACCGTACCCGAAACGTTAACTCTGTTTTTTCACTTCACAGGTGCTGCCAGACTGGCTGAGCTTTTTCAGCTGCTTTGTTTTTGTTCTCTTATCCCTACCCACTCAGAGAAATTCAGTCCTAATTTTTCAATCTTTTCTCATCACTGTAGTGTGTCAACTCTGGAACTGTGCCAGATAATCTTCTGCTGTTTCTCGGCTATCTTTCCACGAAAAGATCAGCCATAATGTTATTGAATGGCAGAGGATGTTTGAAGGGCCAAATGGCCTAATCCTGCTCCTATTTATTATGTTATTATGGTCTTATTCCTATTTTTCCTAAAGTCTGGCAAACAGAACTAATGTAAAACAAAGAATGCAATGTGGATTCTTAGAGCCAGCCACACTTTCTTCATATTGTCCCAGAAACCATCACCATTCCTGGGTGGTGCAAACCAGCAATCTGTGTACATTGTTAAACATTTACGAAGCAAGCAGTTTCAAATGGGTGTTATATTTGACTGTTCCAAGATATTAGTTACATTCAATACTGCCTACAAATGAGGATGGGCCTTGATGAAAAGTTCTTAGGAGATCACTCAGAACAATTCAAGAGATCTGAATAGACAATATTTTGGTATTTGCATGAAGGTAGAGGAGGCAATTGCTGTCTTTGGACTGCTAATCTGTCATGTGTTTAGGAGTGACAGGAGACACAGCAGAAAGGACACAGAAGTCCAGCAAGGCAGGAGGTACAGTTAGTGTTCGGGCTTATGCTCAGGAAAGAACTGAGGGGTGGGCGTGAGGGATTTGGAAGAAATTCTCTTCCGGTCATTGTTTAGTGTTGCTGATAACAAGGGTGAAGGGCTTCCAGATCAGTGTATGCTTTATGCAGTGAAGCAAGATTCAAACGCAGATATATAGGGGTAGTACCAACATGACTAAGCTGCCTGTGGGCAATCTGAAATTGTGTCTGCAAATAGGTGCTGGAATACAGCTCCAAGAATCCAGAGGAGCACCATTCCAGGAAGAGAGTGAAGGAGGCCATGGAGGTAGTTTGTGACAGAACCTTATTTTTTGATAAGTTACAAAACTAGATCATTAAAAAAGAAATTGAAATAACTTTAAAAGATCAATGAGATCTAATGACCCACAGTGTTACTAGTATCTGAAGGTTTGCTGAAGAATCTGTCTTTCAGTTGATGTATTCTATGGAGAGTTTGGTCCCAGCTTTTCGGTTGTCTTTAATTACTTCAGGTTAATTATGGATGTTACAATACAAGTTATAGAAATAATGTAGTCTAACTTTTACAGCAGGGTTTGTGGTTGATGATTCAAGGCATTTTCCACTTAGTGAGTACCTGGGATCTCACACTGTGTACTTTAATAAAAAGTTACTAGTTCCTAACCAGATGGTAACAAATTTGCAATGGGGTCTGGAATCTTACTGGGGCAATGAATGGTTGTAATCTAAGAAGTGACCTGCATTCAGGAACCTCCTCACTATTTGCATTAGAGAAGATGTCTTTTTCCAGTAAGAGCAGAGAATTGACTTCGGGTGGGGTACAGAACATACATAGAGCCAAACAGCACCAAATGATCTTCATCATATTAAATGCTGAATGTTGCTGAATTGAACCAAAAGAATTTCAGATAATGTTAATTTGACTTGCCTTTCAGTAATTTAAAGGCAGACACATGCATTAAGTATGCAGATCTGGTCCAGATTAGAAGGAATCTTTATCATTTTATTCCTAGATCCCAATAATCACATGCAGAAACAGTAGAAAAGTATATATGTGCCTCATTTGCTGCCTGGCTGACTCAAGGCTCCAATATCATGAGAAAGGCAGGTTGCATGCAGGTTGGAGTTGCAGTAAAAAGGTGTGGTGATATAAATATGATTTTCTGTTTTGGGTGAGGGGCCCCCTGATGTACAGATTATATGAGGCTCCTGCCCCCGCACCGTACCAGACGCTGTAAGCCAACATTGACTTTTGCCAGAATTGTCCAATCATTGTCCAGAGAGGGCACCAGCTGTCCAATGGCAGGAGGGCTTTTAAAGCCGGAGGAGAAACAGAGGCCCTCAGCACGGAGGGTGCAGCAGTATAACAGTACAGGTAAGGGAGAGAGGGGGGAAAGCCTCAACATTGAGGCTCCCTCCCAGCATTTTAAACACATTCGAAATTTAAAATGGGCACTGCTGTCAAACCACCATGCAGAGAGGCAGCTGTTCTACAATGATCCTGAGGTTGGTATGCAGTTACAGGATGGGCTCAAATGTTAGTGACCCTCTAAAGACCACCAGGCACTCATTGTGCCCTCAACACAATGAGGTCACAGAAAAATATTTCCATTGTTCTATATATGTAGATATTACATATAATGTAATATGTTCTATATATGTGTATGTATGTATGTATGTATTGTAACGCAAATTACCATTTCCAAATTTGCCAGTTACAAATGTTGGAGGTATGGGTAACAGTGAAGATGATACTGAATGACAACAAGACACAGTCCAAGTAGAATAGGAGATCAGTGGCAGGTGCAATTTAACACAGAGAAGTGCAAGGTGATGTAGTTTAACAAAAGGGATACAGAGCAGCAACAGAGATTTAATGACACAATTCTATAGAGTGAGTGGGAACAGAAGGGTTTTGGAGGTGCTTGTGTATCGATCTTTGAAGGTGGCAAATATACTGAGAGTGCAGTTGGCAAAACGTCTCACTTCTTGGACTTCATAAACAGAGACGCCAGTAATTCTCATCCCCAGCAAACAATTCATCAATCATCCACTTCTCGAGTTGGTTGATAATCCACTGAGAAATCCACAACATGCGTCCACAGCTTCACTTGGTGAGCCATTGGGATATAAATATAGTCGTCACAATGGTTTTGACAGCAGTGAGCAAGACCTGACCACACACGGAAAGGGGCAGTCTTCATGAAAGAGGCTATAGATATGTCACTCTCAGCTGATGGAGACACTGGTCTTTAGACAGGTCAGTGAAAGCGAACCTGTGTCATACAAGTAGAGCCTCTGAATCGTCTCTCTGCTCTTACGCCCCCACCCCACCTTGCACATCTGCTGATCCCAGCACAGCACATCACAGCTGCTGGGCATGGAGACTGGCTGCCTTGTCTGATATCCTGTTGACAGTTTCTGGAGCAGTTCGCCCCTTGCTGGTGTTAATTTGAAAGCCACCAAACTTCTCAGAAGCCCCAAAGCTAACAAGAACACTCTGCAAAATGTTTGTCAGAGGGAATTGGCTGCCTCTCAGTATATTTGGAATTGGCAAAGCAGCTGCAAACACCAAAGTTTTGGATAGCAAAAAGCTTTTCCCCCCGAGAGTGGGGGACTCAATTACTAGGGGTCATGAGTTCAAAGTGAGAGGAGGAAAGTTTAAGGGAGATACGCGAGGAAAGTTCTTTTCACAGAGGGTGGTGGGTGCCTGGAACGTTTTGCCAGCAGAGGTGGCAGACGCAGACATGTTAGCGTCTTTTAAGATATTTTTGGACAGGTACATGGATGGGCAGGGAGCAAATGGACACAGACCGTTAGAAAATAGATGGCAGGTTAGAGAGAGGATCTTGATCGGCGCAGGCTTGGAGGGCCGAAGGGCCTGCTCCTGTGCTGTAGGTTTCTTTGTTTCTTTGTTATTTTTGTTTTACTGAGCTAAGACAATTTGAACTTTAAACATCACAATATGACTCATTTCATTTTCACAGGCAAGTTCCCTGAGCCCTGGAAAATCGATACAGATACATTAAATTTGAAATGCTTTTAAATCAATTGAAAATGCAATCACTGCAGTGTTCTTAGGATCTCAAAGTTTGTATCAAATATTAATCCGCCAATCTCAATGAACACAGATACTTATGTTATATTCCAGAAGAGGGCGCATTAGAGCCAGCTGATACATCAATTTTCACTTTCAACCTGGCTCCAAACGTCGCTTTCCTGGGCTTAAAATTCTCCTTGGTATAGGATCATAGAATCACAGAATCTCTACAGTGTGGAAGCAGGCCATTTGGCCCATCAAAGACACACTGATCCTCTGAAGAATTTAGCATTGTCAATCCACCTAACCTGTGCATCTTTGGACTGTAGAAACAAATTGCTTCAGATGCTGGAATCTGTACTGGAAGCAAAAAAAGTGTTAGAGATCGCAGCGGGTCAGTCACCATCCATGGAGAGAGCGCAAGTTAATGATTTGAGTCTAGATGACTCTTCATCAGAGCTGAAGTGGAGGTGCAGCATTTATGCAATTGTAGGGTCGGGGTGATGTTGGAGTGCTGGAGGAAAAAGGACGTGATAGCTCGGATTAAGTGATTGGAATGTGAGAATGTTTGGACTGTGTCTTCCTGAAAAACCTCACATTGGAAAATTGTCAAAACCATGGTGCTTCCTGAGTGCTTTGTGGGCAAACAACTCATTTTAAACAAGCCTTTGACCAAAATACATACTGAAATCACAGATAATTAAATAGTTTTTGTGAATTTAAAATGACCACAGAATCCCCAACCATGACAGACAAAGGTACCAGCTGCAGCTATATATTTCTATTACTGAAGCTACTGAAGCTGCTTATTGTGTTTTAAGTTGTTTTATTGGATAGAAACAATTTGACTACATTCAGCCCCTTGAACCTATTCTGTCAATGAGATCATTTTTAATTTGTTCACTAACTTTCTCTTTGTTACTGTGGTAGAATCAGGCCCAACCTGGTCACCATGGAGTTCACTCAACTCTTCCTTTTGTTGTGCCTTAAACTCCCCGTAGTGACCCACAGCCTCACTACTATCGATCTTACCAGTCTTACTTCTCAGCTTTCTTTCTCCTTCTAAAAGAAATCTCGGAACAACGCCAACTGACTCATGTTCCACCTCAGGGACTGAGTTTTCAATTTATTTACCAGCTTTACCCAGTCATGAAAGTGAAGGCCCGATGCACTTCCAACTCAAAACACAAAGATTGCGCTCAATCACAAATAGCTGTGGTTTAATGAGTATTCATCTCATCCAAAACAATTAAAATGTCAACGCCATCCTGCCTCCGTGCCCACCTCCAGAATAATTTAACATGTCCATCCTAATATCAGGGAATCAACATGACATTTCTTCTGGCTTTTAACACTCTCCCAGACTGTTTTTCCCTCTCCAATGATCTGCATTAGTTTTCACCCACATCCCTTAGAGGGGATGTGGAAAATAGGTGGAAGAGCAAATAACTAGGAGGGTTGTTCCTGTGGAGAGATTCAGCCCTTCCTCCCATTTCTGCAACTGAGTTCAGCAGGCCAGGCAGCATCAGAGGAGCTTGAGTTGCCACAGGCCTGATTATTTACCTTCCCAAAAGGAAAGAAAAGTGAGTCTTTCCTGACCAAGAAAATCCAGATGACCTCTGTGCCATTTTTTTGAGGGGGGTGAAGGTTGGTCATAGCTGACTCCAACATTTAGTCCACAGAATCCCAGCCATAGTCCTGTAGCCTCTATTCACTAGCAAGATGGCAGCAGAGCAGCATGCTTCAGCCATGACTTGTCAACTCCCTCAATCTCTTTCTTGTTTATTTCTCTCTCCTTTCGCCTCTTGGCGTTTCCTTTCTTCATTCTTATAGCCTGCTGTCTCGGCCCGGCGAGGTGGTATCTTGGCCCGGCGAGTCGGTATCGCGGCCCAGTGAGGCGGTATCTCAGCCTGGTGAGGGGATATCTCTGTTTGCGAGTGGATCCTGCCCGGGCATGTCCTGAGGGGAGCTGGAGAAGGATTGGGGAGGTGGCAGCTTGAGTCGGAGCGAGAGCATCATGGCCTGATGCAGGAAGAGAGTCCAGACCCGAAACGTCAGTTTTATCCTGCTCCTCTGATGCTGCCTGGCCTGCTATGTTCATCCAGCTCCACACTGTGTTGTTGCAGACTCCAGCATCTGCAGTTCCCTCTGTCTCTGAGTGAGGGAGGTCTCCCTGGTATTTGCAGCAATAGTGAAAACAGGCAGCTGAGGTCTCCCAGCGAGCAAGATACATTGAGGACTCAAAGACTGTGGAACTTTTAACTTTATTCCTTTATTTTTCTAGTTTAATATTAAGAAGAGCTATTATCTTTATTGCTTTACTTTCTAATTATTCTATGAGAGTAATACTTGATCTTTTAAACTTTGTTTCTTTTCCTACTTTGCACCTAAGAACCTTTGTAATCTTAGACAGTGCTGTGTGCGGCAACATTAGACACTTTTCACTGTATTGTATTTCTGTACTTTGAGTACACATGACAATAAAAATCTAAATCTAAAACGTAAAACTTTCCCAATACTTTCAAAATCCGTTCAATGTTCTTAGCCTTTTTAGTGGAAAGAACCTGTCCAAAGTGGCTTACATGAAATACAGGCACAAAATGATTCCTGCAGCAAATCAATTCAGATTACAAAACACAGTTGCATCAAATTGCTTCCAAGGATTTATACACTGGCTGTACCACACTAACTGCTGAACATAAGCTGGAGGCAGGAGGCGTTGTATTATGCTGCTACTGGTTATTAGTACATGGCGAAGTATTGATTTGTAAATCGTCTAGTTTTAACTGAAATAAAAAAATGTTTTGCACTTACCTCAGGGCGTCTGATTTCTTCAGTCACATAATTTAAATTATTCCATCCATCATAGGACCACATTCCTTGTTGGAATGCAATTCCCATTGAGCCAAATCCTGCCATTGTTCCTTGGAAGGCATTCTGAAAACTGCGCGTGTGTCCTTTGAACAACAACCCTATCCCTCCAATGACAATGATAAGTAGGGACAGTAACTTAGCAAAAGTGAAAATGTTTTGAATGCGGGTTGCCAGTTTTACATTAAGACCATTTATAAGACCGAGAAATAAGATGCTCGCAGCTGCTGTGCATTTAACCACAAACGACGGGGGTAAGCATGCATCGTAAAATGGAGCTGCTATATACTGCGCTAGGCTCAAAGACATCGCTGCAATTCCAGCCGGTCTAGCTATAAACACTGAGGTCCAAGAGAACAGAAAGGCAGGAATAGGACCAAAATTTCTTCGGATATATATGTACTCTCCACCGGATTCTTTTATGGCACTGCCAAGTTCTACATATGCAAGAGCAGCTATTGTGCAGACTAATCCGCAGGCTGCCCACACCACAAGGCTAGCTCCAGGACTCCCAATATACCGTAACACCCACTCTGGGGACATGTAGATGCCTGATCCAATCATTGTCCCAACAATCAAACAAACAGCACTGATTAATCCGACTTCACGTTTTAAATGTAGTTTTTGTGTACTGGCGTCCATATCCAGGCCTGGTTGAAAAGCGCTGCAGTTTATTCCTTTCCTGAATATCGGTGTTGAAATACTTCAGCCCACTCAAAGTTCTAAGTCTGTGTTCAGGTTCAGTACGTTGTAAACATCAACTGCTCTTTTAATAATCAGGTCTCATAAATTTAGATAAATTGCTGGTCTGCAGGATAACATGAAAAGATAAAGTTTTAACCCTGATGTTTATTGTATTAATGTACCAATGAAATAATGAGAAATATGTGAGGTTTTCTCTTGAGTAATAATGTCACATTCAGAAGTTCACAGCTACAATACTGAAGGTCTTCTTATTAATAATTATCCTGCACTCACAGGATAGAGCGCTCTGTGTGCTCTGGAGATAGACGTTTTCAGGCATCAACATGAAAGAACACTTGCTCTACTTATAACTGCGCAGGGCTTCGTGAACTCATTTATGTCCCAGCCCAGGTAAAGTCAGAAGAATTCACTGAAGGATATTTGTGAACCAGTTGGGCTCTTACAGTGGCCTGACAATATCATGTCAATTTTACTAGCTTTATTGGGGTGGCATTGTGGCTCAGTGATTAACACTGCTGCCTTACAACTCCAGGGACCCAGGTTTAATTCCTGCCTCAGGTGACTGACTGTGTGGAGTTGACACATTCTCCCCATGTCTGCTAAGCTATTAATTGCTAAACACACCCTAATATCTTACAAAGAAATTTTCCCATGTCTTCCTGGTGAATATCATCTCGAAATTTATGAGCAAGTGAAACTGAGTAAATATTTTCTGAGGAGATTTCTGGCTGCTTCGGGGCCTATCTGAAGGACACAATAGACCAGCTTTAAAAGATAGTCCTGTTCAGAGGTGTGACAACTCATGCACATTATATTTCAGCATAACAGTTGTGAAAAAAATCTGGAAACTCCATGACAGTGCATAGATTCAAAGGACCTGAGTAAAACTTTGAGGAGATCTCACTACCCCATTCAAGAAATTCTGCCACAATTTGCCAAAGCAAAGAATTTTTCTAACCTAGATATGAAAGGCAGATACTGACAAGTGCAGTTGGATGAAAGCATCAGTGTTCTAAGTTCTGAACAAGATTTAAGAAGTGCAGGAGGTTGTGTGTGGCATTTTTACTGTTTCAGAAGTTTATCAATATAGGCACCATGAGATAGCTATTGATCTTCCAGGAGTGAAAATGTTTGTGGATGATCTGCTGGTCTGTGTGGTGACACAATAGCAGAAGCAAACACCAAGCCAGAATCAAAATTTAGTATCACTGCTAAAGAGAGTTCATCCTCTGAACCTGGGGTAACCAAAAATTAACTGTAACTGAAGTCACATATTTCGGTCAGAAGCTGACCGTAACAAACTGTGCCCTGAATCATTTATATGAGAGATGTAACAGAGATGCAGCAACCTACGGAACTGAAGGTCTTTCAATTACTTTTTCGGTATGTGAGAAAGCAGCCATGAACAAGATGTGCTGTGATGTCAGCAACATGGTCATCCAGCAACATGATATCGGCAAAACAGACTTTGAATCAACCATCATGTTGCAAGGACACCCAGTTGCATTTGCACTCCGATCATTAATTTAAATAGAACAACACTGCATACAAATCAAGAAAAGTGCCTGATTCTTATCTTTGTTTGAGAGTGTTAAACCAACACTTGTTTCGGAGAAAGTGACAGTAGAGTCCAACCTCAAGTCACTTCAGAGCATCTTCTTCAAACCATATCCATTAATTTGTAGAGTTAGCTTTTGAAAGTGGAAAGCCAGCGAGGGAAGCAGACGTATACAGCTGACATGCTGTTGAGAGCTGCTTTCTCTTTTAAAGAAAACTAGAACAGAGTGCATTATCTGCCAGATTCAATGAGAAACATAGGACAACATGCACTGGTGTTGCAGTCATTGAGTCTGACAAATATCTAACTGAAAACAAGCAATTCAGGAAACTCTTCAAATGCTTCAGGAACTAATGGTGAAAGGATAAACTTAAAGCCTCAAGAGAACATAAGAGAATACTAGGTGTGCAGAAATTAATAAGGGCCCAAAATGCGATCTTGTACAAAGGAGCTACAGTAAACCTCCTTGAAGCAATAAAACATTCTGAAGCACATACCCACAAGCCATCAAGAAATTGTATCCAACCTGAGAAAGGCAATGGAAACGCTCCACTGACCAAACAGAAACAATGAAATAAATCTCTTAGTACAGACTTGTAATGGACATCAAACTAAGCATGTTAAAGCTGTTCATGACTCATAATGTCCCAGCGAAACGATGGATGAATCGTTGAGTGGAGCTCTTCATTGTTACTGGTGCCGGTTATCATGTCACAGTAGACTACTATTCACATAAAGTGGTGTTGAAGTAGCTGACATCAATGTATAACCAATGACACTATAGAGTGTCTAAAAGCGAACTTCAGTGACCATGACATTCCTAACATTATAATAAGTGACAAAGGTCCTCAATTCACAAATAATAAATTGACACATTTGCTCTGATCGGTGAGTAGTGGTCAAATGCCTCTCCTCTTTCCCAGTTTTCATTTTACGACAGCAAAAGCAAAACGTGCCCTTGACAATTGCATGAATGCTTAACTGCTTAGATGTACTGACGGTACAAGCTTGAGAGGCTGCTCAGTTAACTTCCAATCCCATTTCTTATGTCCTTACAGCCAGCTTTCATGATCAAATGGGTTTTCAAAATTCACTGATGGAAGATAGATGCCTTGGGAAAGATCTTAAAGGATTTTCTGCAGCAGTTGAACTGTATTTCCTCACAGCAGTCACCACTTCAGAGAAAGAGATGAAATAATGATGGAAGGATGGCCTGAAAACATCAGGGACATATAATTGCTGTGGGACTTTCTTGGACACATGGAAATGGATGGTAGACTGAAGTGGCATCTGTTACAGAGAAAATTAAGTTATTATCCCTATGGAAATGACAAATGAGATGCATCCATGTAAGCTAATTGAGCCCAGTCTGAGGAAAGCAAAAGAAGTGCTCTGCTGGGAAATATGACAATGAAATCCAGGGCAATATCTGTAATGACTAAAGAGCATGCTAAGGAACAAGGTAAAGAGCAATTTATCACATGTAACAACCCAAATAGACCATGGATGAAGATTGGAAGTTTTCATTCTTGCAGAAGTGTTTGTTTTGTCATGCATGGCTATTTGTCTGACTACCAAAAGTTGGACTGACTGACATTAACAACTGCCTGTGAGATATTTGATTACAGTAAGCGCTGGCCAGGCAGCAGTACCACATCTTACGAATGAATAAGAAAAACACAACATCCATATGCTTCAAAACACTTCCTCCTCCGTTAATATACTCACAACTTCCACTCACGTTCCTCATTCTCACAAGATGGGTAGCAGATATAGCTCTTGGATAAAGGGATACGGGGTAGGACTGGGTTATGGTATTGAAACTGATGATTATCCATGATCAAATTGATTGCCAGAGCAGGATCAAGGGGCCAAATAGCTTATTCCTGCTGCTATTTTGGGTTATAAGTTCTCCTGTTTCTGACTGTACAGATCTATAATTGTCTTTACTAATCTGTTTCTCTTCACACACCTATAGATACTTTTTACTAGCAGCTCGTATGTTCCTTGCAAGCTTCCTCTCATACTCTATTTTCCTTCTCTTATTCAGACTTTGTCTCTCATTGCTGGAATTTAACCGGCTCCCAATCTTCTGTTCTGCTCAAAAACAATGTTGCTGGAAAAGCTCAGCAGATCTGGCAGCGTCTGTGAAGGGAAAAACAGAGTTAATGTTTCAGGTCCAGTGCGCTCTGTTTATTCCTTCACAGATGCTGCCAGACCTGCTGAGCTTTTCCAGCAACTTTGTTTTTGTTCCTGATTTACAGCATCCTTAGTCCTTTTGATTTTTCTTCAGTTCTGCTGCATTTATTTGTCCAATTTATCTGCCTCTTCCTTAGATTTACTACTGTCACTTATTTCCCCCGTTATCTGAGGTCTGACCACGTCTCCCATTTTATTTTTATATCACAGATGAGTTATCATTTGCAGTTTATCCAAGTGATCTTTAAACGTTTTCAATGCCTACTTATCGTCATCACTTTAAATAACAATCCCCAATTAGTAATAGCTAGCTCGTGCCTCATAATGTCATAATTTGCTTTATTTAAATGCAGGACTCTAGTTTCAGAAATAACTATATCACTCTCTACCTTTAGTGAGGAATTCTATGCTGGTGTAGTCACTTTTCCCTCAGAGCCCACAACTAGATTGTCAATTATTCCTCCTTGTTACACAACGTTCAGTCAAAGGTAACCTTTTCTCTAATTGGTTGCTCAATGTATTGATCCATAAAACTATCCCATGTGCACACTAAGAATTCCTCAATTTGCCCAACCGATATCCAGACGAAAACTGCCTGTAATTACAGGGTACTTACATTACTTGCATCTCTAATTTCATTTTTAATGCCTTTCCCAGTATTGCTATTACAGTTTGCGGATCTATCTGCAACCCCTACCATCATTTCCTGTCTCCTGGTGTTTCTAGGCTAAGCCTTTCCAGATTCTGCTTCACCAAAACTAATATCCTCCCTCACAATCATATTAATTTCCATTTTAATCAAAGTTTCTATGCCACCTCCTGATGCTTTTGGTCTGTCCTTTCTTAAAACTGAACATTCCAAGATATTCATATTCCCATTCCTGGTCACCCTGCTGGAAAAAGGAAGGTACAAGGCCTGAAGCACTGTTAATAACAGATGAAGTGGTGACATGTATGGGAAATGGGTGAGGCTCTGATGATGTGGGTGGAGGTAAATAATAGCAAAGGAAAAACCAAAATGGTAGAAGTAGTGTACAGACTCCCAAGCAGTAGCCACGCTGTAGGAAAGCTATATATCAAGAAATACCAGGAGCAAGTAGAAAGAATAGGCAGCAATTATGCATGACTTATAATCTTCATCTGATTGGGTCAATCAAGTTGCAAAACATAACTGTGACAACACATTCAAAGAGTGCATAACAGATAGTTTCCTAGATCAATATGTTGTGGACCCAACCAGATTAAAAACATGATAGAATTTAATAGTCAGTTTGAATATGGGAAACTTGGATCAGAACCAATTTCATTTAACCTAAATAAAAGGAATTAGAATGAAATGAGGAGAGAGTCAGCTAAAGTAGACTGGGAAGATAGGTTAGTACGAATGACAATGGGCAAGCAGTGGCAGGCTTTTAATAAGACCACCCACAACTCTCAGCACAAGGATATCCCAGGAAGGAGGAAGGATTCTAAGAGAGGGATAAGCCAATCATGGTTAACCAAGGAAGTTAAGGAGAGTACAAAGTTGGAAGAAAGGGTATAAAATGAGGTTGAAATAACTGCACAGAGGCTAGAATCCCATCACCATGTTATCCTTCAGTATGTGTGCACAGTACATGGGCTCTGACCAGCCACCTTAAAGCCAGTCACTAGAATGAGAAGACTTTCTGAATTCCCCTGTTTATATCTGACAGCCAGGGATCCCTGATTGGCCCAAGTTAATGGCTTCAGTCAAGGTCAATGAGATCCACCTGCACCTTGTTCCAAGCGCTACAGAGGTGAAGGTCAGTGATAGCTCTTATAACTGGGATAAATTCAGAAGGGCAAAAAAGATAATAAAGTCAGAGGAAATCAACTACAAGGGCAGTCTCTGAAGGAATAGAAAAAAAATTACAATGAGCTTCGTTAAATATATAAAAAGAAGAGAGGGGTCAAAGTGAACATGGACTTCTTAGCAAATAAATCTGGGAGATAGTTATGGGGAGCAAGGAAGTGGCAGAAGAGTTAAATAGCCTTTTCATCAGCCTTTATGATGAGCCACACTGCGAACATCGCATTAATAGTAAAGAATACAGGTTAAGTGATTGGAACCAGGTGGACCTTGTTGACTATGAGATCCTTGACTGAGGTTGTTAACCTGGTCCAATCAGGAATCCCTGACTGTAAACAGGGGATTTGGAGTCTCCTCAGTTTAAGGGATTGATTCTGAGCTGGTTGGCCACTGCCAGTGTACTGCGCACAAGTAAATAAATAATGATTGGTGATAGGATACCAGCCTCTGTGCAGTTAGTTCCACAGGAGACTAATTAAGTACCATCACCATCACTAAAGAAATGGTATTAGATCAACTAATGGGTCTAAAAGCAGCTAGGTCCCCTGGCCTAATGGCTTGCATCCCAAAAGAGGTAGCTACAGAAATAATGGATGCATTGGCTGTAATTTTCCAAAAATCCTTGCTGGAGAAGTACCTGAGGATTTGAAAACTGCCAATGTGACATCCCTATTCAAAAAGAGAATGAGACAAAAAATGAGTAACTACAGGTCAGTTAGCCTAACATCTGCTGTTGGAACAATGTTGCAATCAATTAATAATGAATTGTTAGCAGCGCATTTGGAAAATCTTACTCCAATCGAGGAGTGTTAGCATGGCTTCATGAAAGAGAAATCGTATCTGACTAATTTATTTGAGATTTTTGAGGAAATCTAAACCAGAGTTGATAGAGCGGAATCGATGGATGTGCTAGATCAGGAGATAACTTCCAGAAGGTTTTCAACAAGCTACTGCGAAAAATCTCAAGTTATAAGATAAGAGTCCATGGTGCTGGAGGTAGTACGATAGAGTGTTGGCTAATGGGCAGGAAACTGTGATTGGGGAAAAGGGCTTCTTTTCAGGGTGGTGACCTGTGGCCAGGTTCTCCAGGAATCAGTGCTAGGACCACAACAGTTTACAGTATATGTTAATGACTCAGAAGAAGGAAACAAATGTACTAGAGTTTACAGACAACATAAAAATAGGTGGAAAGGCAAGTTGTGAATGGGATACAAACAGTTTATGAGATATTGGCAGGTTAACTAAGTGGTAAAAAGTTGGCAAATGGAGTTTAATCTGAGAAGATGTGAAGTTCTTCATTTTGGAAAGGAGAACAAAGGAACAGCGTATTATTTAAACGGAGAGAAAGTGTAATTCAGAGTAACTTGTGAGTACTTATATCTGGAACACAGAAATATAGCATGCAGGACCAGTTGGTAAATCAGGAAGTCTAATGGAATATTAGCTTTTATTTCAAGGGGATTGCAGTATAAGAGTAGAGAAGTCTGACAGCAACTGTACAAGGTGCTGGTGAGACCACATCTGGAGTCCTGTGAGCAGCTCTGCCCCCACTATTTAAGGAAAAATATTGTTTCATCAGATGCAATTCAGAGAAGCTCAAGTAGGATGATTCCTCATATAGAGAGATTGCTTTATTAGCAAAAGCTAAACAGATCAGGACTCTGCCCACTGGAGATTAGAATAATAAGAAGGAATCTTATTGAAACATGTAATATTATTAAGGAGATTGCCAGGATAGGTGCTAAAAGGATTTGTCCCTCATAGGAGGGAGTCTAGGACCAGAGGGCATGGTCTCAGAGTTAAGTGGTAGCAATTTAAGGCTGAGATAAGGGGGAATTTCTACTCTTTGAGCATTGAGAGTCTTTCAAATTCCTTTCCTCAGAGAGCTGTGTGTGCAGAGTCCTTGTGCATATTTAAGGAGATAGGTTCTTGATCAGTCAGGGAATCAAGGATTATAGGTAAAGGCAGGAAAGTGGCCGTGAGGAATATCAGATCAGCCATGATCCCATTGAATGCAGACCAGGCTCAAGGGATGGAATGGCCTATGCCTGTTCCTATTTCTTATGGCTTCATGGTCTTAAAAAGAAAGAGGTTGATTTACAACAATGCCTAAGGCAGAGAATATGTTCATCCAACCTGTCCCTGCTCTGTTGATTTAGAAATGAATATATGAATGTTCCACAAGTTCAAATGAGTGAGATCAAAATAATCAGTACCCCCATGTCAATACTATGTTTCTATTTAAAGTGCTTTTAATAAAACCGTCAAAACCACTATCTAGGCAATGCAGCCCACAGACAGTGGGGATGGATGCATGATGCAGATTTTGGATGTTCCACTCCTGGGATTGTTGTGGAAGCTGATGCATGGTGATGTCTTTCTTTCCTGATCTACCTTAAATAATATAAAATTATATCAATAATAATAGATGAAAATACAACTAATTTAATAATTTGATTTAACAATGTGATTTACGCTCAATACTACATTGAGCTTTCAAAAAGTACTATTGATTATAAAGTAATTTATGCTATTTATGTACTTCTTTCTGTTTTTCAATCAATATGGATGATCTGAACTGAAGATAATAACTAGATCACAAACCATCGCCCGTACCTTCTTAAAGATGTTAAATTGTTTGCAAATGACCACTCACTAAGAAGAATTATGTGATATTTCCACCAGTTAGTTTTATTTATATGGAGAACAGTAAGAGTTTGTAGGCTTCATCATCCAAGGTGTAAACATTGTCTAGGCAACTGTGTGAATTTGTGGACATGAATGAAAATTGGAGCAAGGGGGAGTTTTAAGTCAAAGTTTTATAGCTGTCTTGCACAGTATGCTGGATAGGAGAGAATTAGTGCCAATATTTGTTTTGAAGGCATTCCTCTATAACACACTTGACCACTAAATCTCGTCGTTAAATGGATAGGTAACAGCTTAACTTATTATTGAATTTTCAGGAATGAAACATCACTGACAAGGTCCATTCCAAATTAAACTGAGGTGGAGGTGGACTGCATTCTTGGACAAATGTAGAAGTGGTTTAATGCAATTGAGTAAATTTGAGGAGCAGTTAAAATGCAACCACATCAATATGGACTGGAGTTACAGATAGATTCAAACAGCTGAGGACAATCGTATTACTACCTTACATCAGTACATCAGTTGAGCTTAATGACATTTTAACAACCAGGATAATTATCAAGGTTCCATAAACTGACAGTGCATTCTCAAACTTTTGATAAATTTTGAATTTACAGTCTCTGCATTACTAAATAATGACATACCCCTCACCTGGCAGCTCCTTCCCCACTTCCAATAAAATGCATCTGTATTTGCTTTTTAACTTTCCTCCTCTTTGAAGGGTAAAACATTTCTATTTATTCATTCATAGGAATGTGAGAAATCAAGCAAAACCATAAATTATCCTGAATTTCCTTGAGCAGGTCACCTTTTGAAACTCTGCAGTTCAAGTTTCCAAGAAGTTCCAAGATTTTCACCATATATTAATGAAAGAAAGGCAAAATATTTCCAAATTAGTTTGACTCATGCCTTGGAGGTTGTAATGTTTTCATACACCTGCTGTTCTTTCTTTTCCTTGTAGATAGTAGATATCATAGGTGTGGAGCATTTTCATGAAGGAGTTATGTGAGTCAATGTAATGCAACCTGTAAATAGGACACACTGCTGCCATCAAGCATTGGAGTGGAGGGATCGAATGTTTAAGGTGATGGAAGAGGTGTCAATCATGCAGACCACTTTTCCATTAATAGAAGTGAGCTTTTTCAGTGTTGATTGAGATGCAGTGAGCCAAGCAATTAAGGAATATTCCATCACATTCCTGACTTCTGCATGTAGATGGTGAAGTGGCTTTGTCGAACCCAAAAATAACCATTTGATATAGATCATCCAATCTTTATCTACTCTTGTAGGCACAGTACTTATGTTTCTGGTCGGTGTTAGTCACCAGCATTATAATGGTGTAAAATGTAATAATTGTGGTAGCTCCATTTTATTTTAAAAATGTATATAGTGTATATAGCAATTACTTCTGCATTCTCTGTGTTCATTATGGATATTGCCTTGGTCCATGTGGGAATGGATTGTTACAAGATCTGTCAAATATTAAACATTGTGCACCAGTGAACATCTTCACTTCTGCCTTTGCATTGGAATGTTAGCTATTGATAAATTAATTGGAAGTTATTGGTTGCATTTTTCCAGGAAACCTGCGCAGTGAAATCCCAGGGTTGATGTAACAGGCCTCCAAAAACTACAACCTTTTGCCTTTCTCCTAGGTATGACTCCAACCACAGCGAGGTTTCCCCTGATTCACAGAGATTTCAGTCCTACAAGTGTTCCTTGGTGCCCCATTCAGTCGAATGCTGATTAGAGAAGCAGAGACTTTTGTTTCACTTCTAGCATGGGAGCATGAAATTCTAGTCTTCCTGACCCAATGCATCACCTTTCCTGCTCCTCTGATGCTGCCTGGCCTGCTGTGTACCTCCAGCTCCACACTGTGTTATCCCACAGTCCAAAGATGTGCAGTCAGGTTTTGGCCAAGCTAAATTGCCCAAGTGTAGGGATGTACAGGTTAGGTGGGTTAGCAGTGGGAAATACAGGGCTACAGGGATATGGAGGTGTTTGGTCCGGGAGGGATGATCTTTGGAGGGTTGGTGTGGACATGATGGGCTGGGTGACCAGCTTCCATACTGTAGGAAATTCTACAGTAGAGTCTCTTGGAGCTGGGCACCGAAAATATCTGGTGGATTTCAGGACTATCAAAACATAAACAAGGTTAAAAGAACCATCTTAACCCAAAGAAACATTCCCTATTAGAATAAGGCATAGGTCGCTACAAATGCTTTGATGATTTGTCAATAGAAATATTTCAGATAAACAGAAAAAGTGGCACAGGGAAAAGTAGAAAAATCTGAGTACAACATAGAGCATGAGCCCAAACATATTGGGTAAATAGATTTGTTAACACCTTCCACCCAACCTCAAGTTCACCTGGACCATCTCCAACACATCCCTCACCTTCCTGGACCTCTCAGTCTCCGTCTCAGGAAACACGTCGAAACCGATATCCATTTCAAGCCCACCAAATCCCACAGCCACCAAGAATACACCTCCTCCCACCCACCCTCCTGCAAAAATTCCATCCCCTATTCCCAATTCCTCCGCCTCCGCCGCATCTGCTCCCAGGATGAGGCATTCCACTCCTGTACATCCCAGATGTCCTCGTTCTTCAAGGACCGCAAATTTCCCCCCTGCACTGGTTGAGAACGCCCTTGACCGTGTCTCCCACATTTCGCGCAACTCATCCCTCACACTCCGCCCCCTCAATAATCGCCAAAAGAGAATCCCCCTCATCCTCACATACCACCCCCACCAACCTCGAGATACAACGCATCATCCTCTGACACTTCCGCCATCTACAATCCGACCTCACCACCAGCGACATTTTTCCATCCCCAACCTTGTCTGCCTTCCGGAGAGACTGCTCTGTCTAGGACTCCCTTGTTCGCTCCACACCTCCCTCCAACCCCACCACACCCGGCACCTTCCCCTACAACTGCAGGAAGTGCTACACTTGCCTCCACACCTCCTCCCTCACCCCCATCCCAGGCCCCAAGATGACATTCCACATCAAGCAGATGTTCACCTTCACATCTGCCAATGTGATATACTGCGTCCACTGTACCCGTTGTGGCTTCCTCTACATTGGGGAAACCAATTGGAGGCTTGGGGACCAAAGATAATGGGAACTGCAGATGCTGGAGAATCCGAGATAATAAAGCGTGGAGCTGGATGAACACAACAGGCCATGCAGCATCTTAGGAGCACAAAAGCTGAAGGGTCTAGGCCCGAACCGTCAACGTTTGTGCTCCTAAGATGCTGCTTGGCCTGCTGTGTTCATCCAGCTCCACACTTTGTTATCTTAGTCAATAAGTGTTAGGTATTATGCATAATAACTGTCCAATCAATTGTAATTAGAAGCCAAGCAATGCCTCATTACTTTGTCAGCATATTTCCTTGGCCTGCCTTTTGAATGACACACTGTCATTGAATATGGGTGATTATAACTTGTCTAAAGTCCAACACTATCAATAGAAAAAGTCCAAATAAATGAATTACCACTTCAGCAAAATCTAATCGCTAAATTGCTCAGGAACAGTGATCTCTCATTTTGTGTGTAAAGACAAATGTGGGAGCCATTGAACAATAATGTATTTCCACATTTTTAATCTACATTGATGTTATTCAATTTATAAATGCATTGTATTCTCCAAGTTTTTGTGGTTTGAGACTGGTGATTAACCAGAAAAAATCAATGCGGGTCACAAAAGTCTTCCAGCAAATTGGTTGACACAGTTGTGCATTTCATAAAATATATTAACTGTTTGTTTGCTATTTTGTGAAATGGTTTCTAACCAATCATGTTATCTGAATCCATGAAAAGATTTATTTTCTCGTTCCATAAATAAAAATTATTACATAATGCCAATAGAGGGAAAAATACACAGACAAAGCTCAAAAAATATTATTTGCTGGAACCATCATTACAGGAGCTGAATTTTACACTGTCAAATAGAGTGGTCTTCATCTGGGACTGAAATCTATTTTTTTTTTACTTATTCATACAATTCCACTCATTTCTTGTGAGGTCCTGATCAGAATGGCATGTGGTTACTCTTTGGTTACTGGCAGTGAATAACTTACAGTCTCATTAAAGATCGCCAATATTGTTACACAATAATATAACTAGAACAAGATATTTACAATTAAATTAAGGGGAATTATTACACCAAGGCTCTAGTTTTTAATGGTCCAGGGCTGACTTTTTGGCTTGGAGTGACTCAAGTAGCCTCATCAAGGTCAATTTTCATATTACCCTGATGATACCTAGCTCCATCTCTCCATCATTTAGCTCTGCACCTCAAAAGACTCTTTACTGTCAGACAGCCTGCCTCAAAGTGAAATAACATTATCTGCAATTCTGCCACAAATGCTGTGAAGTTGTCACTGATTTCATTTGCCAATGTAGACAGGAGCTCCCAAATTGAACCACTCCATCCATACTATCAGTATCCTGTTAGATGCTCGTTGAGTCTCCATTTAGGAACACGCTCATCTCTTGATTTAAAACATTGTGGGTTCATTGCCATCATTAGGGAAAAATTACTGAACAAACTATTGTGATTAATGGCAGACAGGTTTCCAGCACTTGATGGCCTACATCCTATGTTTTTAAGGAACATGGAAACAGGGGTAGTGGATTCATTGCTTTTGATATTCCACATTTTCCTGGATTTTAGAAAGGGTCCAATGAATTGGAAAAATGCTAAATATTGCTACTCAAAAAGGGAGAGAGGCAGAAAGTAGAAAACTATAGACCAGTTAGCTTAACTCCTACCATTGGGAAGTTGTTGGAATTTATTTTTGGGAAGTAGTAATGGTACATCAGGAGAGTCAAAACACAACACGTTAGAATCAAGATGGTTTTATGAAGGGTAAATTGCATTTGATTAATTTGCTAGCATTTGTCGAGGATGCAATAAATAAAATGGATAATGGAAGCCCTGTAGTTGTAATACATCTGGACTTCCAGAAGGCATTTGGTAAAGGGCTGCATAAAAATTTAACACACAAAGTAAGATCACAAGGCGTTGATGGGAATGTATTCCTTGACTAAAGGATTGGCAAATCAACAAAAAGCAGAGAGTCAGAATAAATCACTCTTTTCCAGTTGACAAGCTGTAACTTGTGGGGACCCATAGGTTTGGTCCTTAGGCCCAACTATTTACAATCCATATCAATGACTTGGAATCAGGGTTGGAATGCCCAAAAGCCACATTTTCATATGACACTAAAATTGATGGGAAATTAAGTTGCAATGAAGATATAACCCATATATATGAGGCTATCAGTAGGTTAGGTGAGTTGGCCAAAATTTGGAACATTAAGTGAAATGTGTATAAGTGAAAGGTTATCTATTTTGGTCAGAAGAATGAAAAGGCAAATTACTATCAAAATGAAGAGAAAATTCAGAGTGCTTTGGTGCAGTGGGAACTAATTTTCTTCTTGCATGAATCGTAGGAGACTAGCATGCAAGTACAGCAGGTGATCAGGAAGCAAAATGGAATTTTGGCATTTACTACTAAAGAAAATGAGTGTATAAGCAGGGAAGTGTTGTTACAATTGGAATGGGTGAGACCACATCTGAAATATTACATACAATTTTGATCACCCTACTTGCGGAAGGATATAATTGCTACAGAGGCAGTTCAGAGGAGATTCACCAGATTAATTCCATAGATGAAATGTTTGTGTTATGATGTTCAGTAGAGTTTACAAGGATGAGAGGAGATCTAATTGATGTATGTTAGTTCCAAAAGGGTATTGACAAAAGAGACATTGTGCAATTGTTTTCCTTGTGGGTACAATCTTAGATCATAAGAATCCCTACAGTGTGGGAATGGGTCATTCGGCCCAACAAGCCCACACTGCCCCTCCAAAGAGCATCCCACCAAGACCCATCCCCTATCCATAAACTTGCATTTCCTATGTCCAATACACTTAACTTACACACCCCTGGACACTACAGGCAATTTAGCATGGCCAACCCACCTAACCTGTATATCTTCGGACTGTGGAACAAAACCAGAACACTGGAGGAGACCCAAGATAATAAAATGTGGAGCTGGATGAACACAGCAGGCCAAGCCGCATCTTAAGAGCGCAAAAGCTGATGTTTCAGGCCTAGACCCTTCATCAGAAAAGGGGGATGGGGAGAGGGTTCTGGAATAAATAGGGAGAGAGGGGGAGGTGGACCGAAGATGGATAGAGGAGAAGATAGGTGGAGAGGCGAGTATAGGTGGGGAGGTAGGGAGGGGATAGGTTAGCCTGGGGAGGACGGACAGGTCAAGCAGGCGGGATAAGGTTAGTAGGTAGGAGATGGAGGTGCGGCTTGAGGTGGGAGGAGGGGATAGTTGAGAGGAAGAACAGGTTAGGGAGGTGGGGACGAGCTGAGCTGGCTTTGGGATGCAGTGGAAGGAGGGGAGATTTTGAAGCTTGTGAAATCCACATTGACACCATTGGGCTGCAGGGTTCCCAAGTGGAATATGAGATGCTGTTCCTGCAATCTTTGGGTGGCATCATGGTGGCACTGCAGGAGGCCCAGGATGGACATGTCGCCTGAGGAATGGGAGGGGGAGTTGAAATGGTTTGTGACTGACAGGTGCAGTTGTTTATTGCGAACCGAGCGGAGGTGTTCTGCCTCTGCTTGGTTTCCCAAATGTAGACGAAGCCACAACGGGTACAGCGGATGCAGTATACCACATTGGTGGATGTGCAGGTGAACATCTGCTTGATGTGGAAAGTCATCTTGGGGCCTTTGATGGGGGTTAGGGAGGAGGTGTGGGGGCAAGTGTAGCACTTCCTGCGGTTGCAGGGGAAGGTGCCGGGTGTGGTGGGGTTGGAGGGCAGTGTGGAGCAAACACAGGAGTCACGGAGAGAGTGGTCTCTCCGGAAAGCAGACAGGGGTGGGGATGGAAAAATGTCATTGGTGGTGGGGTCGGATTGTAGATGTCAGAAGTGTCGGAGGATGATGCGTTGTATCCGGAGGTTGGGGGGGTGGTATGTGAGGACGAGGGGGATTCTCTTTTGGCGGTTATTGCGGGGGTGGGGTTTGAGGGATGAGTTGCAGGAAATGTGGGAGACACGGTCAAGGGCGTTCTCAACCACTGTGAGGGTGATGTTGCGGTCCTTGAAGAACTTGGACATCTGGGATGTGCGGGAGTGGAATGCCTCATCCTGGGAGCAGATGCGGCGGAGGCAAAGGAATTGGGAATAAGGGATGAAATTTTTGCAGGAAGTTGGGTGGGAGGAGGTGTATTCTTGGTAGCTGTGGGAGTCGGTGGGCTTGAAATGGACATTGGTTTCTAGGTGTTTGCCTGAAATGGAGACAGAGATGTCCAGGAAGCAGAGAGAAGTATTAGAGGTGGTTCGGGTGAACTTAAGGTTGGGTGGAAGGTGTTGGTGAAGTGGATGAACTGTTCGAGCTCCTCTTGGGAGCATGAGGCGGCGCCGATACAGTCATCAATGTAACGGAGGAAGAGGTGGGGTTTAGAGCCAGTGTAGGTGCGGAAGAGGGGCTGTTCCATGTAACCTACAAAGAGGCAGGCATAGCTTGGGCCCATGCGGGTGCCTATAGCCACCCCCTTTGTCGGTAGGAAGTGGGAGAAATCAAAAGAGAAGTTGTTGAGGGTGGGGACGAGTTCTGCCAGGCGGATGAGGGCGTCGGTGGAGGGGCACAGGTTAGGTCTGCGGGACAGGAAGAAGCGGAGGGCCTTTAGGCCTTTAGGAAACCCACACAGATATGGGGAGAATGTGCAAACTCCACACAGACAGTCGCCCGAGGGTGGAACAGAGACCTGGTCCCTGGGTCTATGAGGCAGCAGTGCTAACCACTGAGCCACAGTGCCACCTTCAAGAACAAGACATCATAGTTTTAGGCTAATGGGTGATAAATATAAAACAGAGACAAGGAGAAATTATTTCTGTCCAAGGAATGTGAACCTGTGGGATTCACAACCTCAGAGTGCAGTGGATAATGGGACACTAAATAAATTGAAAGAAGATATAGATTTTTAATTAGTACTATGTGTAAGGCTAATGTGAGGCAGGCAGGAAAGTGGAGTTGAGACTGAGATGAGATCAACCATAATTGTGTTTAACAGAGGAGCAAGCTTGAAGAGTTGAGTTGCCTACTCCTGCCCTGAGTTCTCATGTTCATATCTTACTCCATGGTTTGTCTGCAAAAATCAAGGCCATCGTATCTGTTAATGATTGATAGACGGTGGAATTGTTAAAGATACTAGGCAGGATCTTAGCAGTGTCTGAACAATGTGGGATCTGGTGAGAGCTGTAGCAGAATCATGCGAGGGGTCTGGTGAGGCCTATCTCAACATCAATAACAAGTCACTGTATGTTTTAACTAGGTTCCAGGTATAGAAGTGAAATTCTTACTGGGTACCAGTGAGTTAGCTTTTAGAGGGGATATTGCTTATTAACAATCTTAAACTATATATCTCACCTCATTAGTAAGCAACATTCTATATCGTTTAGACTCAAAATGTTAGCTTGCTTTCTCTCCTTGGATGCTATCTGACCTGCTGTGATCTCCAGCGTTTTTTTGTTTTCTATGGTGCCACCTATTGCGAGCAAACTAGATGCTGAAACATCTTGACATGGCCGTCAGAGCTGGGGACCTGATGCCTCAGCTTCCCATTGGCTGCTGAGAACCTTTGTGTTGCTCACTGAGCAACATCAACTCAGGGTATGAACCTTATGCTCTAGCTGCACCCACCCCTCATCCACGGATACTGGCACCCAGCATTTGACAATTCCTTGTGGCACCTCTCTGATCACTTAGAGGGCACTTAAGAAGTTGAGACTTGCGATGGAGGGGGCACTGAAGGCTAGACTTGAAATGTTGTTGCAGGCACACATACCAAACTCATGGATCTCCAGGTTGCTCACTTGTTCTTGTAGTGCCTCAATAGATGCTCACAGTATCATTACCTTGCTTGTTAATGCAGTCACAAGACCAGGCAACTTGCCTCACTGCTGAGCTACCCTACCAAAGTGGATAGAAATGTTGATATATGGCAGAGATGGTAGGAACTGCTGATGCTGGAGAATCATATACAGCACCCTGCTGCATCTATCCTACACTTGTGCCATCTTCTAATTGTTTATCTGACAACATGCCATGTGACCAGGCAGCCATGTCTCAAAGTCTTAGGGGAGTAGGTCTCACCAAAGAACATAAGGGTTGTAATGGGGTCCCAGTGCTGTAAGCCAAGGCAGGCCATGGTGCCAGTCCAGGGTATTGGTCACAGTCAGGCTTTCAGTTGAGGTGTTCTGTACAGTCCACAGACTGTGCCACTGAGTCCTGTGGCTCCATTGAGGTCGGTCTGGGGAGTATAGTCAGCAGATGTATACGCACCAGTGAGGGGCCTAGGCATATCTCATCCGAGCCTGCTTGGTTGGGTCACTCGAGAGGTGGACCACAGTCAGTGTTTCGGAGCTGTCCGGATAAATTAAGGGGAAGGGGTGAGAGGAGTGTAAGGGGGGAACAGGTGCTGTCACAGAAAGAAGACTCAGGATAGGTTTAGGGTTATTCTTGAGGTTTGAGGGTTGCAGGCTGAGGGTAACGGGCATGACTGTTGTGAAGGAGCAACTGTATTTATTCGGGGTGGGTTCAGTACAGCTGGGATGGGAATAAGTTCATATGGAAGTTGGGTTCAACCACCCTAGCCTTAAGAGAAACCAGCGTCCACCCCAGGTATATTCACCTCACATACCAGAGTGTAGCGTGGAAAGTTGGAGAAGCCCAGGCTCACAGAGATGGCCTTTGAGAAGTGTGAAGCCTGTAGAGTTCATGGCAAGGGCTACCAGGATTGGGATCTAGATGTTGAGGATCTCAAAAACACACACATGGGAGATGCTAGAAGCTACTGCCCAGAGTGTGCTTGCTGTCATCTTCCATCTTGCTGGAAATCAAAACTGAGCAGTGCAAAGAAAATGGCTGCCATATACTTGAAGTGGGCAGCGTAAGTATCTCAATCTGTGAGGTAGGGTGCTACAAGACCCATCAATGTGAGGCTCTTTAAAAGCAAAAAATATTACACACAGACCCATGCGCTATACAGGACACAGTCCTTTGGGCTTCCTCATCCTTGACAACTCTGATACATTGGCTCCACGTGTGCTGTATACCTCTCTACCCAAGACATTGCCGACTGTTTGATTCAAGACCAACACTTTTGCAAGAGTTGGGGAAAGAATAGGGATGTTTGACCAAGAGGGACATCGGTACCAGCAGAACCCACTGCCCTGCGTAAATTTTGATCATCTTGCTCAACAAACTGCAACAGACTTTCAACACAGGGTATCCATCCATGATACATCCTGTATGGACATCATATTAGGCATCACGGTGATACAGTTACACTCTGGACTAGACAGAGACTGAAACAATCAGGCACGGCGCAAAACCACTAACAATTCGGAAAAGCAAGCATTAAAATACCAGGCAGCGTCACTGTGCCAGCAATCTGACCTCGAGGATTCTCTTTCCTCTTTCCCTCTCACCAGCTTGTGGCTGGGTGTTTGAGATTGTGGGCACTGAGTGCAATGAAAGTCATGGACACAGTGGTCTTTGCTCTTGCAAATGGTTGAGATGCAGTGAGGTATCCCAGGTAAGTGAATGGACATTGCAGAGGGCAGACAAGGTCAGTGGTTGGGGAAGTTAGGAAGAGCAGTAATACTCACAGAGGCAGAGCGTGAGAAGTGGTGCAAGGTGGCTACAATGACAAAGATAGAGCGGGTATGAGGTGGCAGAGGCAGTGAGCTGGCTCTTACTCTGGTTGTGTAGGAAAGTTCATTGAACTTCACTGACACTGTTGGCCATTTCTCTAAACTAGTGAAACAGTAATGGCCTGGGTGGCAAACTTGGATCAGGCTGCTCGGTGGACTACTACTGCCTGTCCCCTCCCCCAGGACTTCCAGGTCCCTGTCAGAGAATTATGGCACCACTTTTCCCTTCTTCAATGAGCAGGGCTGCTTTGTAATGCCAGTGTTCATCCGGGTACACAGCAGCCTTTTAAAGATGGCATAGTCACCAGGGCTGCTGGTTTTTCAGCAGAATAAAGCAAAAAGTCATTGAACTTTATCATACAGGCTGTACTGGCTCCCAAATGAATGATCCAGCTAGTCCCATTCTCCAGGCCATGTTCTGTAGCCCCATAAATTAAGCACTTTCAAATATATATCCAGGTCTCTTTTGAAACCTCCCATGGAATCTGTCTCTATCACTCTCCCAGGCAGTGTATTTCAAATCCTAATAACTCTCTGAGACAAGAAGTTTCCTCTCGTCTCTTGCTGACAATCTTGAAATTGAAACAGTAATTGTTATCTATCTACCAACTAGTGGAAAGTGACTTTCCTTCTTTAGCCTGCCAAAATTGTTCATAGATTTGTCAGTAGGTCACATCAGTAAGGTCGCCTCTTAATTATCTTTGCTCCAAAGAGATTAAACCCTATTTGTTTTATCTTTCCTGGTATCAAAAATCCCTCATTCCTAGTATCATTCTAGTAAACCTCCTTTGAACTCTCAAAAGGGCTTTCTTCCTTAAATAAGGCCCAGAATTGAACACAATACTCCAAAAGTGGTCTGACCAATGATGTGAAGAGGTGGAGTGTCACTTCATTGCTTTTACTCCACGCCTCTATTTATAAACACAAGGATCGTATAAACTTCCTTAACAACTATTTCAACTTGCCTGGCCACCAGTTATACCCGTGAATCCTGAGGTCCCTCTGCTCCTGTGCTCCATCTAATTTGTACCATTGAGACTGTATTGTCTCTCCACGTTTCTTCTACCGAAATGCATTACCTCACATTTCTGTGTATTGAACCCAGGCATCTGCCCATTTGACTATGAGTAGTGAGTTGTTCCAGGTATAGCAGATCATACAATGGGTTTAGATTCCGGTGAAAGGGGATGTCACAGGGTTGGGGACCTAATTATTGAGATGTGGTTAGTTAGATGCAGTGATGAATCTCTTTAGGCATCACAGAGAAAGAAACCCTTGTGAATCTCGACAAAACTGACACTTAGCAAAGAAAATGTAACATTCAACCTGCAATATTTTGGCTGAGATGCTAAACTGATGCCTCATGCCCCAGGTGCCCAGCACTTTATCCATTACTCCATTTCTCTCATTATAGCCTTCCGTGTGTATGTCCACTGTTCCTTATTACCATTTGTACCATTTAGGGTCATGAACCTAGTTTTGTAACCTCCTCATAAACTTTGACAACTTTTCAGTCACGCTTCCTAATCTCTCCCTTTCACCTCTGCATATGGCTTCCTTACGAATTGCCTTGGAATATTTCACACATTATCGATGCTAAATGAATGCAAGTTGCAGCGAACATCATGCTGCCATTATCTCAATTGTCATTTTCTTTTACTTTCAGAGTGGATACAAGCTCAAGGTATATGCCACATAATAATACATGGAGATTGAGCCAAAAAAGCCCGGTTGCACAAAACAAAGGAATCAAGATCATAGCTTAACAAGGATGACTCCATCCAAAACGTGACTCTGATGTCGGTGGGTCCAGCTGGCGGTAGCAAGGCATCAGCACCAAAAGCAGCATCAGTGAGACAGATCCAGCGGTGACAGACGGTGCCTGAAGAGTAGCAACTCCAACTTTATTGGTTCAGGAACTGGCAGAGGGCCATCAGCATCAATGGAGGTGGTTTATGTTAAGCAGCAGGAGATGGCACCAGAAGTGTGGCGTCTCCAAAGTTGGTGAGTCTGGAGGGATGGCGGAGGGATGGCAGTCGATAAAGAACAAAGATGGACTTTATTCATAATGGTACCTGAGCATGATGGCAGTTGAAGCTTTTCACTGTATTTTCCCTTAAATACAAGTGACAATAAATCATTCAATTTATTTGATGTGTTTAAGAAGCAGTTCTTTTCTCATTACGACAAATTGAAGACAACTGGAATTGAGCTGCATAGCAAATATTCCACAATTTTCGACTTAAACTGTAAATACTGTTATTCCAACAAATACTTTAATAATGTTTAAAGTTTCATTGAGTTATGCTTATTATTGTTTGAAATATAACCTATTTTGATATAATCTTTATGTCTACACGAAGAAATGTCTATATAAAGAGATATTATATATCTATACTCCTCTGGAGAAGATTACCCGCAAATCAATTTGCAAACTGATATCGTTATTGTTGAAAACAAACCTGATTTATATCGATAATAACAAAGTACTGCCAACACTGGAGATCTGAAATAAAAAAAGAACGTACTGGAGAAATTCAGCAGGTCCAGCAGCATGTGCGGAGACAAAACCAGAGTTAACATTTCAAATCAGTTATGACTCTTGACAGAATTGGATTCTAAAGATAATTTATACTAACCTCAATGGTGACCAGTCTTATGGTTTAAAACAAATTTAATGTACATGCAGTGCAGCTGACAAAATCCAAGAACTTTTCATTGTACAATTATGAACAAGCGAGAGATTTTTGACTTTGAATTGATTTGATTTATTACTGTCACATGTATCTATGTGCAGTGAAACGTTTTATTTTCCATGCTGTACAGGCAGATCACACGGTACAAATTGCATGAGAGTAGTGGAACAGAGTGAGGAATACAATGTTACAGTTTCAGAGAAGGTGTACAAAGAGTGAGATCAACATTGAATTTAAAATTTGAGAGGTCCATTTAGAAGTCTAATAACAGCGGGGAAGAAGCTGTCCTTGAATCTGTTGGTATGTGTATTTCGGCCTTTTTATCTTGTGCTCGAAGGAAGATATTGGAAGAGATTATAATCTGGGCAGGAGTAGCCTTCCTGAGGCTGCGAGTTGTTTAGATGGAGTCAATGGATGGAAGGTTGGCTTGCGTGATGGACTGGACTGTGATCATCAATTAATTTGAACACCTGTACTTGTTACTACCATTGTGAAATGATTTGACCATTTACATTTCCAAGATGATTGTGATGAGTATGTTAGGCCTTGCATTCTGTTTTCTGGACTCTCCTTTTGGTGGTGCAATGTGACTGTACCTTGCCAGAGCCTCTCCCTCTCTCGGTGCAATGGAACTGAAGCTTGCAAAGGTAGCCTGCCTCAGTCTTTGCAATGCAGTCATGTCCCTTCCCATGAAGACATCTCTATGGATGTTTCTTCCACTTTCCATTGGGGATTGAGAAAGTGGAGTGTGTCGTACATGTAGAAGACTGAAATGGTTCATGGGCTTCCGGGAAGCTTGTACTTTCTCAGGCCTTGAAGAAACCATTTTCCACATTTATGCAGCTCATGTGAGGTTACATTCCCTTTTTCACTCTTTGATCCTCAACATTTTGTGGTAATTCAGCCTCACAGTCTGACATTTGGCCAACTGGTGTGGAGCTGTTGTAAAATGAAGGAGCTCCTTCTATGTTTGTTCCTGTGCCACTGCAATGGTTCCAATTGAATAAGTGAGTGAGTGAGGTGAATCAGTGAGCTATGTCAGTGAGGTGAGTGAGTGAGTTGAATGAGTGAGGTGAGTGAATGAGGTATGTGAGTGAGGTGAGTGAGTGAGATATTTGAGTGAGGTGAGTGAGTGAGATATTTGAGTGAGGTGAGTGAGTGAGGTATGTGAGTGAGGAGAGTGAATGAGATATGTGAGTGAGGTATGAGAGTGAGGTTTTGTGAGTGAGTTAAGTGAGTGATGTGAGTGAGTGAGGTGAGTGAGGTGTGTGAGTGAGGTGTGTGAGTGAGTGAGTGAGGTGAGTGAGTGAGATATGCGAGTGAGGTGAGTGAGTGAGGTATATGAGTGAGGTAAGTGAGTGAGGTGAGTGGGGTGAGTAAGATGAGTGAGTAAGGTATGTGAGTGAGGTGAGTGAGTGAGATATTTGAGTGAGGTGAGTGAGTGAGGTGAGTGAGTGAGATATTTGAGTGAGGTGAGTGAGTGAGGTATGTGAGTGAGGAGAGTGAATGAGATATGTGAGTGAGGTATGAGAGTGAGGTTTTGTGAGTGAGTTAAGTGAGTGATGTGAGTGAGTGAGGTGAGTGAGGTGTGTGAGTGAGTGAGGTGAGTGAGTGAGGTGAGTGAGTGAGATATGTGAGTGAGGTGAGTGAGTGAGGTATATGAGTGAGGTAAGTGAGTGAGGTGAGTGGGGTGAGTAAGATGAGTGAGTAAGGTATGTGAGTGAGGTGAGTGAGTGAGATATTTGAGTGAGGTGTGTGAGTGAGGTGAGTGAGTGAGGTATATGAGTGAGGTAAGTGAGTGAGGTGAGTAAGATGAGTGAGTGAGGAGAGTGAGTGAGGTGAGTGAGGTGAGTGAGTGAGGTATGTGAGTGAGGTGAGTGAGTGAGGTGAGTGAGTGAGGTGAGTGAGTGAGGTATGTGAGTGAGGTATATGAGTGAGGTGAGTGAGTGAGGTTTGTAAGTGAGGTGAGTGAGTGAGGTGAGTGAGTGAGGTGAGTGAGTAAGGTATGTGAGTGAGGTGAGTGAGTGAGGTATATGAGTGAGGTAAGAGAGTGAGGTGAGTGGGGTGAGTAAGATGAGTGAGTAAGGTATGTGAGTGAGGTGAGTGAGTGAGGTATGTGAGTGAGGTATATGAGTGAGGTGAGTGAGTGAGTTTTGTAAGTGAGGTGAGTGAGTGAGGTATATGAGTGAGGTAAGAGAGTGAGGTGAGTGGGGTGAGTAAGATGAGTGAGTAAGGTATGTGAGTGAGGTGAGTGAGTGAGGTATGTGAGTGAGGTATATGAGTGAGGTAAGTGAGTGAGGTGAGTAAGATGAGTGAGTGAGGTGAGTGAGTGAGGTATGTGAGTGAGGTTTGTAAGTGAGGTGAGTGAGTGAGGTGAGTGAGTGAGGTTTGTAAGTGAGGTGAGTAGTGAGGTGAGTGAGTGAGGTATGTGAGTGAGGTATATGAGTGAGGTGAGTGAGTGAGGTGAGTAAGATGAGTGAGTGAGGTGAGTGAGTGAGGTGAGTGAGTGAGGTATGTGAGTGAGGTGAGTGAGTGAGGTGAGTGAGTGAGGTGAGTGAGTGAGGTATATGAGTGAGGTATATGAGTGAGGTGAGTGAGTGAGGTTTGTAAGTGAGGTGAGTGAGTGAGGTGAGTGAGTGAGGTATGTGAGTGAGGTATATGAGTGAGATATGTGAGTGAGGTATGTGAGTGAGGTGAGTAGTGAGGTGAGTGAGTGAGGTATGTGA
This sequence comes from Stegostoma tigrinum, assembly GCF_030684315.1. Classification (NCBI taxonomy): domain Eukaryota; kingdom Metazoa; phylum Chordata; class Chondrichthyes; order Orectolobiformes; family Stegostomatidae; genus Stegostoma; species Stegostoma tigrinum. The sequence continues at coordinate 125,796,613 of NC_081357.1, forward strand.
GTGAGGTATATGAGTGAGATATGTGAGTGAGGTGAGTGAGTGAGGTGAGTGAGTGAGGTATGTGAGTGAGGTATATGAGTGAGGTGAGTGAGTGAGGTTTGTAAGTGAGGTGAGTGAGTGAGGTATATGAGTGAGGTGAGTGAGTGAGGTATGTGAGTGAGGTGAGTGAGTGAGGTGAGTGAGTGAGGTATATGAGTGAGGTGAGTGAGTGAGGTTTGTGAGTGAGGTATATGAGTGAGGTAAATGAGTGAGCGAGTGCATGAATGGTTGGGTCTCCTCCCTGTGTCAGTGCCATGGGTTCTCAGTGAGTGTGGAGGAAGCAACGAGAAGGCCGTTTGGCCCTTTGAGACTGGTTTGTCTTTCAATGAGATCATGGCTGATCTGATATTAGCCTCACTGTACATTCCTGCATACCCTGATCATTTTTCATGCCCTTGGTAATCAAGGATCCACTTCCCTTTGCCTTAAAATAACAATTCTGCATCCACTGACTTTTGAGGAAAGGAATTCCAAAAACACTCAGACCTGTGAGAGAAAAGCAAAATTCTCATCTTTGTCTCAAATGGGCAAACCCTTACTTACTTTGAAACAATGATGCCTAACTCTAGATTCCACGAGAGGAATCATCCTCTCCATAACAACGCAATCAAGTCCCCTGAGGGTCTTATATAGAGTCATACAGCATGGAAACAGACTCTTCACTCCAACTCATCCACACTGACCAGATATCCCAATCAGATCGAGTCCCATTGCTGGCATTTGTCCCCTATCCCTCTGTACCTTTTCTATTCAGATACCCATCCAGATACCTTTTAAATGTTGTAATTATGCCAGTTTCCACCATGTTCTCTGGCAGCTCGTTCCAGTCATGCACCACGCTCCATGTGAAAAAGTTACCCTTCGGGTGTTTGTTAAATCTGTTCCCTCTCACCTTAAGCCTATGTCCTCTAATTTTAGAGTCCCCCCAGACTAGGGAAAAGACCTGAATATTCTCTATATCCATGCCCCTCATGATTTTATAAATCTGTATAAGGTCATTCCTCAGTCTCCAATGCTGCAGGGAAAATAGCCCAACCTATTCAGTATCTCCCCATAGGTCAAAACCTCCAGTCCCAGCAACAACTTGTAAATGTTGATGTAGATGATGACTAGAATTGTATGCAATATCCCAAAAGTGGCCTCACCAATGTACTGAACAACTGCAATATGATATCCCAACTCCTATATTCAATGTTATGACCAATGAAGGCATGTGTGCCAAATGCCTTCTTCACAATCCTCTCTATATGCAACTCAATTTTCAATAAATTTTGTACCTACACGCATAGGTCTCTTTGTTCGGCAACACTCCCTGGGTCCTTACCATTAAGTGTATAAGTTCTGCCCTGGTTTGCCCTGCCAAAATGTAGTACCTCAGATTTATCTAAATTAAATTCCATCTGCCACTCCTCGGCCTGTTGGCCCATCTGATTAAGGTCCTGTTATCCTCTGAGATAACCATCTTTACTGTTCACTAAAACATCTATTTTGGCGTCATCTGAAAAATTACAAATGATACCTCCTATATTCACATCCACATCATTTATATAAATGATGAAAAGCAGCGGACCCAGCACCAATCCTTGCGGCACACCACTGGTCACAGGTCTCCAGCCTGAAAATATCCCTCCATCATCCTCTGTCTCCTACCTTCAAGCCAATTTTGTATCCAATTGGTCAACTTCCATTGGATCCCATGTGATCTAATCTTACTAACCAGCCTACCATGTAGATTCTCATTGAATGCTTTACTAAAGTCCTTATATACAACATCTACTGCTTGACCATCATCAATCTTCTTTAACAACTCTTCAAAAAACCTCAACAAAGTTGATGGGACACGATTCTCCACACACAAAGCCTTAAAGTATGTTAAGCTGGATAAATCCCCTGGACCTGATCAAGTCCATCCTCAGACATTGTGGGAGGCTAGGGAAGAAATTGCAGAGATTTTTATTTCACCTTTGCCGTTTGAGAAGTTCTGGAAGACTGGAGGGTGGCTAATGTTTTCCCATTGTTTAAGAAAGGTAGCAAAGACAAACCAGGGATCTACAGGCCAATGAGCCTGGCATCAGTGGTAGACAATTTATTGGAGAGGATACTGGACAGGATCTACCAACACTTGGATAGCCAAGGTCTGATCAGGGATAGTCAGCATGGATTTGTGCATGGGAAGTCATATCTGACAAATCTTTTAGAGTTTTTCAAAGAGGTAACCAACAGGATAGGTGAGGGTAGGGTAGTGAATGTTGTCCATATGGACTATAGTAAGGTCTTTGACAAGGTTCTGCATGGCAGGCTGGTCATGAAGGCTAGGTAGCATGGGATCCAGGGAGAGCTAGCTAACTGGATTCAAAATTGGCTCAATGGTAGGAGGCAAAAGGTGATGGTTGAAGGTCGTTTCTTCGACTGGAGGCCCGTGACCAGTGGTGTGCCACAGGGGTCGGTGCTGAGATCTTTCTTATTTGTTATTTACATAAATGGTTTGGATGTGAATGTACAAGGCATGATTAGTAAGTTTGCAGATGGTACAAGATAAGGAAGTCTGATTGATAGCAAGGAAGGTTATCAAAAATTACAGAGGGATCTTGATTAGAAGGGGAAATGGGCTGAGGCTTGGAATATACAATTCAATGCAGATAAGTGTGAGGTGTTGCGCTTTGGAAAGTCAAACCAAGGTGGGAGTTATACAGTAAATGGTAAAATCCTGAGGGCTGAGGCATTGAGTATAGGAGTTGGGATGTTGTGTTACAGTTGTACAATTTGTTGGTGAGGCTGCACTTGGAGTATTGTGTACAGTTTTGGTCACCCTGTTATAGGAGAGCCATAATTAAACCGGAAAGTGTGCAAAGAAGATTTATGAGGATGTTGCCAGAACAACTTGGCCTGAGTTATAGGGAGAGGTTGGCCAGGATAGGACTTTATTCCTTGGAATGTAGGAGAATGAGGTGTGATCTTATTGAGGTTTATAAAATAATGAGGGGCATAGATAGGATGAATGCATACAGTCTTTTTCCCAGAGATGGGGAATTGAAAACTGGGGGACATAGGTTTAAGATAAGGGGAGAAAGATTTAAGAAGGACCTGAGGGGCAACTTCTTCATGCAGAGGGTGGTGCATATATGAAATGTGCTGCCAGAGAAAGTGGTTGAGGCAGATACAATAGCAACAGTTAAAAAAAAACATTTCGATAAGTATATAAATGGGAAGGATTTCAAGAGAAATGGGCCAAATGTGGGCAATTGGAACTACCTGAGATAACAAAGTGTGGAGCTGGATGAACACAGCAGGCCAAGCAGCATCTTAAGAGCACAAAAGCTGACGTTTCGGGCCTAGACCCTTCATCAGAAAAGAGTGGGCACCATAGTTAGCTTGGACCAGTTTTGGCTGAAGGGCCTGTTTCCATGCTGTATTACTGTATGACTCTATGATTCTAAATACCTCAGCATGGCCCCAGCAATCACTTCCCTAGCTTCCCCATAAAGATGTGGGAAACACTTGATCCTGGAGATTTATCTACCTTTATGCATTTTAAGACTTTCAGTACCTCCTCTTCTGTAATTTGGAAACTTTTCAAGAAATCACTATGTATTTCCCCAAGTTCTTTCGCCTCCATGTCCTCCCTACAGTAAAAACTAATGCAACATACTTGTTTAGTATCTCAACCATCCCCTATGGTTCCACATATAAACTGTCTTGTTGATCTTCAAGGACTGACTCTTCTGAACTCCAGAGGATAAAGGCCTAGGCTGTATAAATCTTCCTTAAAAGGCTCATTCACTCTTCATTCACTCCAGGTATTAGTCAAGCAAGCTTTCTATGAACTGCTCTCATGGTGATCAGTACTGTATATATCAAAATTCCCATGCAAAACAGAAGCATAACCTGCCTACTCCTGCGTTTAACAATGAAACATACCATTCTATTGGCTTTCCTGATTGATTACTGTACCTGCATCCTCACCTGCCATTCATGCACTCAGACATCCAGTTCTCTCTACATCTCAGAGCTCTGCAATCTCTCACCGTTTTATTCTTTGTGCCTAAATGGACATTTTTCGCACTTCCCCACATTGTCTTCCATTTGCTAGCTCTCTGCCCACTCACTTAGCCCATCTGCATCCCTTTGTAAAGCCCTTATATTGTTTTCCCATCTCACTTTCCTATCTACCTTTGAGTCTTCAGCAAATTTAGCTACTGCACTTTTGGTCCCTTCAGTCAAATTATTTATATAGATTGTAAAGAGTTGAGGCCTCAGTGCAGAATTTTATAGCACACTATCTGCATGACATTCTGTCTGAAAAAGACCCATTTATTGCCACTTTCTGCTATCTGTTAGAAACCAATTTTCTATCAATGCCAGTATGTTATCCCCAAAACCATGAGCTTTAACCATGTGCAATAATTTTTAATCTGTCACCTTATCAAATGCCTTCTGAAAATCTAAGTACAATATAACCACTGGTTCCCCTTTATCCATAGTACAAGTTACTGGCTTCAAAGACATCAAATAAATTTGATAAATATTTCCTTTGACAAAGCCATGTTGGCTCTGCCTGCTTACCTAGCTAAGTGTCCTGACATAATATCTTCAATAATAGTTTCTAATATTTTCCTTACGAAAGATGTTATGCTAATTGGCCCGTATTTTCCTGATTTCTGTCTCGCTCCTTTTTTTGAATACACGAGTTTCATTGGCAATTTTCAAATTGAAGGGAACCTTCATCAATCAATTGAGTTTTGGAAAACTAAAACTGGTATATCAACTATCTCAGTAGCTACATCTTTTAAGACCCTAGGATGACATACATCAGGACCTGGGGGCTTGTCAACTCAAGAGTTCCAACAATTCATTCAATGCTACTTGAGTCTAAGTTCTGTGTGTTCCTCCCTCTTGTTCAATTCTTGCTGTACACCTTTTTCCTCAATGTTACTTGTATCTTTCCTGCTGAAGACCAACACAAAATATCTGTTTACTATCTCTGCCATCTCTGTGTTCTCCATTACTATTAATTCCCAAACATATTTCTATAGGACCAACACTGACTTTGTTTACTCTTTTTTTCTTTTTAAATATCCAAAGAAAAAACTTCCTATCTGTTATAATATTGTTGGAAAACTTTCTTTGCTCAAAGTTTTTCCACCTTATCAATCTTTTAGCATCCACCTTATCAATCTTTTAGCAGTTCCTTGCCTTTTTAAATATCAATCTTCTGACCTACATGCATCTTTGCTCAATCATGTGATTTTCCTTCATGGTTGATATTATCTTTGATTTCTTTTAATACTTGACTATGGATGACAGGTCTGTCCCATAGAATTTTCCTTACTTGTTGGAATGTATGGATGGTTAATGCCCTTGCTCGCCACAGTACACTCCACTATTCAGTACCCATACCTAGTGCCCAATTGTAGTCACAGTGTCTTTCCAGTGCCCTCCCCCATGCCAGTGCCCACTCCCAGTGCGGAACCCACAATGTCCTATCCTCGTGCTAGTGTCCCTTCCCCAGTGCTCGCTGTGCCAGTGTCTGTTGCTAGCCCTCCAGGCCATGATCTTCCCCAATGCCCCAGCGCCAGTGACTCATGTCAATGTCCTCCCATATCAATATCATAGGCAATGCCTCCTGTGCCTGTATCCTCACCAAGCCCCTGTGTTGGTGTCCTCTCCTTTATCCCCTGCTCTGATGCCTTTTTCTGTGCCACTGCTCCCCATCCCGTGAAACTTTCTGTATCAGTGCACTCCCCGGTGCCCAGTTTTCTCACAATGTTGTCTCCATGCCCCCGGTGCCTTCTTCGATCCCCAGTGTCTTCCCAAAGTCAGCAGTGCCTGTGTCATCCTCCCATGCCTTCACTGGTGCCAGTGTCCCCCACAAGTGCCCTTCCCATGCCAGTGCCCCCTCCATGCCTCAAGTGCCCACCCTGATGCCCTATTCCAGTGCCCCATGCCCTCCCCGATGCCCTATCCCAGTGCCTCCACATCCTCTCTGATGCTCTGTCCCAAACCCACCCCCATACCCCTGATTCCCTATCCCAGTGCTCCCCCCCCATGCTTCCCTGAAGTCAGGATGGACGGGGTTATGGGGGAACCGGGGCTGGATGGATGGAGGGACGGGGCCCAGCCTGCTGTCGAAGGGGGTGGGGGCAGGGCCAAAAGGAAGATTTTACAAATGAAGAACAGTATGGTAGGAACAAAAACAAAGTTGCTGGCAAAGCTCAGCAGGTCTGGCAAAACCTGTGAAGGAGAAAACGGAGTTAACGTTTCGGGTCCGGTGACCCTTCCTGGAACTGAGACCGTCTTCTGTCTAACCCCTTACTGTCCTGTTTAGACAGCATCAACTTGACAAATTGTTATGATCTCTCTACCTTGATTAGTTTGTACGGTTTTGAATTCAGCATGTGATTCCAGTCATTTGGTTCATCTCCAGCACCACCTTATTTAGTCAGCTTTCCTACTCCTCTGGTGCTGCCTGGCCTGCTGCGTACATCCAGCTCTACAACTTGTTATAACCTTACTTTGATTTTTTTGTAAGTGGTTCTCTCCTCCCCTAATCAGATTATAGGTCATCCCTTCACTGGTTATTCAAAGAAAGGACTGCTATGCATTGACCAGGGATCAAACCCACGTTTCCTGTGTCGGAAGCAAAGATTCTTCCTCCGAACTACCATGGTTATTCAGCTGTTGACACTTGACTCTCAGTCTAACACTGTTGGTCACCGGCAGATTTATAATCTGGTACTACACACACCATTTGTATGATTTTTTTGACGTCTCTGCCCTTTGATTTCGCTACCTATAAACTCTGTGCCTGTGTGCCCTGCTTTCTCACTGCACTCGGAAAGCTTGTGATTTCAAATAAACCTGCTGGACTGTAACCTAGTTAATGAAATGTGAGGCTGGATGAACACAGCAGGCCCAGCAGCATCTCAGGAGCACAAAAGCTGACGTTTCGGGCCTAGACCCTTCATCAGAGAGGGGCATGGGGTGAGGGTTCTGGAATAAATAGAGAGAGAGGGGGAGGCGGACCGAAGATGGAGAGAAAAGAAGATAGGTGGAGAGGAGAGTATAGGTGGGGAGGTAGGGAGGGGATAGGTCAGTCCAGGGAAGACGGACAGGTCAAGGAGGTGGGATGAGGTTAGTAGGTAGGAGACAGAGGTGCGGCTTGGGGTGGGAGGAAGCGATGGGTGAGAGTAAGAACAGGTTAGGGAGGCAGAGACAGGTTGGACTGGTTTTGGGATGCAGTGGGTGGAGGGGAATAGCTGGGCTGGTTGTGTGGTGCAGTGGGGGGAGGGGATGAACTGGGCTGGTTTTGGGATGCGGTGGGGGAAGGGGAGATTTTGAAGCTGGTGAAGTCCCCTTCCCCTGCAACCGCAGGAAATGCTACACTTGCCCCCACACCTCCTCCCTCACCCCTATCCCAGGCCCCAAGATGACTTTCCATATTAAGCAGAGGTTCACCTGCACATCTGCCAATGTGGTATACTGCATCCACTGTACCTGGTGTGGCTTCCTCTACATTGGGGAAACCAAGCGGAGGCTTGGAGACCGCTTTGCAGAACACCTACGCTCGGTTCGCAATAAACAACTGCACCTCCCAGTCGCAAACCGTTTCCACTCCCCCTCCCATTCTTTAGATGACATGTCCATCATGGGCGTCCTGCAGTGCCACAATGATGCCACCCGAAGGTTGCAGGAACAGCAACTCATATTCCGCTTGGGAACCCGACAGCCCAATAGCATCAATGTGAACTTCACCAGCTTCAAAATCTCCCCTTCCCCCACCCCATCCCAAAACCAGTCCAGTTCGTCCCCTGCCCCCCACAACCAGCCCAGCTCTTCCCCTCCACCCACTGCATCCCAAAACCAGTCCAACGTGTCTCTGCTTCCCTAACCTGTTCTTCCTCTCACCCATCCCTTCCTCCCACCCCAAGCCGCACCTCCATCTCCTACCTACTAACCTCATCCCACCTCCTTGACCTGTCCGTCTTCCCTGGACTGGCCTATCCCCTCCCTACCTCCCCACCTATACTCTCCTCTCCACCTATCTTCTTTTCTCTCCATCTTCGGTCCGCCTCCCCATCTCTCCCTATTTATTCCAGAACCCTCACCCCATGCCCCTCTCTGATGAAGGGTCTAGGCCTGAAACGTCAGCTTTTGTGCTCCTGAGATGCTGCTGGGCCTGCTGTGTTCATCCAGCCTCATTTTATTATATTGGATTCTCCAGCATCTGCAGTTCCCATTATTTCTAACTTGGTCGACCCTCGTCTAACATCAGCACTTCCGCGAGGGGGCGGGACTCGGTCTGGAGGCGGGACCCTGCGGGCAGTCGGGGGCGGAGTCGGCACGGGAGGTGGAGCGGGGCCATTCCGGCCTTTCCGTGGTGGGGGGGAGGGAGGAAGTGGGCGGTGTTTAGCGGTAGGGGGCGGGGCCTAGGTGGTGAGCGCGGGGATGCTGCCCGGCGCCATGTTGTTGTGGGGAAGGCGCTGAGTTTCTGTCGGAACAAAAAAAAACCCGGAGGGAAAGCCCGGCGGAGGCCGCCGGCTAGGCCGCCAACATCAGCCTGAAACTGTGAGTGTGAGCCGGCCCTCGAGCCGCGGGAACTGATACGCAGACGACCGGTGGAGAGAGAGAGCCAGCGCGCGCGCGTTTAGAAACAAAATAATGTCGGAGCCACACAAAGATCGAGGAAGAGGAGCGGGCCCCGGGTCCGGGCCGCTGCCCAGAATCAGAGTGTGCGGGGAGAAGGGCCGGGGAGCTGGCGGGGGGGGAAGAGGAGAAGTGAGGGGATTGAGAGGGGTGGAGGAGAATATGGAGGAGGACAGGACGAGAGGGGGATGGTGGGGTTTGGGGTAGGCGGGTGGGGGCGGAGCGGGGGTGTACGTTGTCGGGGATAGAACAGGGTTGGGAGGAGAAGGAGCAGGTGTGGGGGATGAGTGAAAGTAGAGGGGGAAAAGGAATGGGGGCGTGTGGGGAGGGGTGGAATGGGGGCGTGTGGGGAGGGGTGGAATGGGGGCGTGTGGGGAGGGGTGGAATGGGGGGGCAGGGGGGGTGGAATGGGGGGGCAGGGGGGGTGGAATGGGGGGGTGGAAGGGTGGAATGGGGGGCGGAATGGGGGCGTGTGGGGAGGGGGAAGGGGAGTGGGGAGGGGGAAGGGGAGTGGGGAGGGGGAAGGGGAGTGGAGGGGGGGTGGAATGGGGGGGCAGGGGGGGTGGAATGGGGGGGCAGGGGGGTTGGAGGGGCGGAATGGGGGCGTGTGGGGGTGGCGGAAGGAGGGGCGGAATGGGGGCGTGTGGAGGGGGGGAAGGAGGGGCGGAATGGGGGCGTGTGGAGGGGGGGAAGGAGGGGCGGAATGGGGGCGTGTGGAGGGGGGAAGAAGGGGCGGAAAGGGGGCGTGTGGGGGTGTTGGAATGGGGGCGTGCGGGGGGGAAGAAGTGGCGGAATGGGGGTGGCGGAAGAAGTGGCGGAATGGGGGCTTGCGGGGGGTGGCGGAAGAAGTGGCGGAATGGTGGCGTGTGGAGGGGGGGGAAGAAGGGGCGGAATGGGGGCGTGTGCAGGGGGGGGAAGAAGGGGCGGAATGGGGGCGTGTGGAGGGGGGGAAGAAGGGGCGGAATGGGGGCGTGTGGGGGGGAAGAAGGGGCGGAATGGGGGCGTGTGGAGGGGGGGAAGAAGGGGCGGAATGGGGCGTGTGGAGGGGGGGGAAGAAGGGGCGGAATGGGGGCGTGTGGAGGTGGGGGAAGAAGGGGCGTGTGGAGGGCGTGTGCAGGGGGGGGAAGAAGGGGCGGAATGGGGGCGTGTGGAGGGGGGGAAGAAGGGGCGGAATGGGGGCGTGTGGGGGGGAAGAAGGGGCGGAATGGGGGCGTGTGGAGGGGGGGAAGAAGGGGCGGAATGGGGGCGTGTGGAGGGGGGGGAAGAAGGGGCGGAATGGGGGCGTGTGGAGGTGGGGGAAGAAGGGGCGTGTGGAGGTGGGGGAAGAAGGGGCGTGTGGAGGGGGGGGAAGAAGGGGCGTGTGGAGGGGGGGGAAGAAGGGGCGTGTGGAGGGGGGGGGAAGAAGGGGCGTGTGGAGGGGGGGGGAAGAAGGGGCGTGTGGAGGGGGGGGGAAGAAGGGGCGTGTGGAGGGGGGGGAAGAAGGGGCGTGTGGAGGGGGGGGGAAGAAGGGGCGTGTGGAGGGGGGGGGAAGAAGGGGCGTGTGGAGGGGGGGGGAAGAAGGGGCGTGTGGAGGGGGGGGAAGAAGGGGCGTGTGGAGGGGGGGGGAAGAAGGGGCGTGTGGAGGGGGGGGGAAGAAGGGGCGTGTGGAGGGGGGGGAAGAAGGGGCGTGTGGAGGGGGGGGAAGAAGGGGCGTGTGGAGGGGGGGGAAGAAGGGGCGTGTGGAGGGGTTAAGAAGGGGCGTGTGGAGGGGGGGGAAGAAGGGGCGTGTGGAGGGGGGGGAAGAAGGGGCGTGTGGAGGGGGGGGAAGAAGGGGCGTGTGGAGGGGGGGGAAGAAGGGGCGTGTGGAGGGGGGGAAGAAGGGGCGTGTGGAGGGGGGGGAAGAAGGGGCGTGTGGAGGGGGGGGAAGAAGGGGCGTGTGAGGGGGGGGAAGAAGGGGCGTGTGGAGGGGGGGGAAGAAGGGGCGTGTGGAGGGGGGGGAAGAAGGGGCGTGTGGAGGGGGGGGAAGAAGGGGCGTGTGGAGGGGGGGGAAGAAGGGGCGTGTGGAGGGGGGGAAGAAGGGGCGTGTGGAGGGGGGGGAAGAAGTGGGGGAATGGGGGCGTGTGGGCGTGGCGCACTGGGGGCGTGCCGGGGGGGAAGGAGTGGGGATGTCGGGGCGTGCGGGGGGGGAAGGAGTGGGGGCATGCGGTGGGGGGAACGAGTGGGGGCGTGCGGTGGGGGCAAGGAGTTGGGGCGTGCGCAGGGGGGGGAAGGAGTGGTGCAGTGCTGGTGGGGGGAAGGAACGTTGGAGTGCTGGTGGGGGGAAGGAACGTTGGAGTGGGGGCGTGCGCAGGGGGGAAGGAGCAGTGGAGTGGGGGGGGAGGAGCGATGGAGTTGGGGCGTGCGGGGGGGGGGATGGAGTGGGGGCGTGCGGGGGGGGGGATGGAGTGGGGGCGTGCGGGGGGGGGAAGGAGTGGGGGCGTGCGGGGGGGGAAGGAGTGGTGTAGTGTGGGCATGCGGGGGGGAAGGAGTGGTGCAGTCTGGGGTTGGGGGGGGGAAGGAGCGGTGGAGTGCGTGCGTGCGGAGTGGGGAAGGAGTGGGGGCGTGCGGAGGGGGGAAGGAGCGGTGGAGTGGGGGCGTGCGGAGGTGGGAAGGAGCGGTGGAGTGTGGGCGTGCGGAGGGGTGAAGGAGCGGTGGAGTGGGGGCGTGCGGAGTTGTGAAGGAGCGGTGGAGTGGGGGCGTGCGGGGGCGGGAAGGAGCGGGGGCGTGCGGGGGGTCAAGGAGTGGGGGTGTCGGGGCGTGAGGCGGTGGGGGAAGGAGTGGTGCAGTGCTGTTGGGGGGATGGAGTGTTGGAGTGAGGGCGGGGAAGGAGTGGGGGCGTGCGGTGGCGAAGGAGTGGGGGCGTGCGGAGGGGGAAGGAGCGTTGGAGTGGGGGCGCGCGGAAGGGGAAGGAGCGGTGGATTGGGGGCGTGCGGAGTGGGGAAGGAGCGGAGGGGGGAAGGAGCAGTGGAGTGGGGGCGTGCGGAGGGGGGAAGGAGCGGTGGAGTGGGGGCGTGCGGAGGGGGGAAGGAGCGGTGGAGTGGGGGCGTGCGGAGGGGGGAAGGAGCGGTGGATTGGGGGCGTGCGGAGTGGGGAAGGAGTGGGGGCGTGCGGAGGTGGGGGAAGGAGTGGGGGCGTGCGGAGGTGGGGGAAGGAGTGGGGGCGTGCGGAGGTGGGGGAAGGAGTGGGGGCGTGCGGAGGTGGGGGAAGGAGTGGGGGTATGCGGGTGGCGGGGGGGGGAGTGGTGCAGTGCTGGGGAGTTGAGTGGGGGCGTGCGGTGGGGGGAAGGAGTGGCAGCGTGCGGCGGGGGGAAGGAGTTGGGCGTGCTGGGGGGAAGGAGCGGTGGAGTGGGGGCGTGCGGGGGGGAAGGAGCGGTGGAGTGGGGGCGTGCGGGGGGGAAGGAGCGGTGGAGTGGGGGCGTGCGGGGGGGAAGGAGCGGTGGAGTGGGGGCGTGCGGGGGGGAAGGAGTGGTGGAGTGGGGGCGTGCGCAGGGGGGGAAGGAGCGGGGGCGTGCAGCGGGGGGGAAGGTGCGGGGGAGTCGGGGTGTGCGGGGCAGGGTGAAGGAGTGGGGGTATGCGGTGGGGGGAAGGAGTGGTGCAGTCCCGGGAGGGGAAGGAGTGGAGAAGTGGGGGCGTGCGGAGGGGGCAAAGGAGTGGTGCAGTGCCGGGAGGGGAAGGAGTGGAGAAGTGGGGGCGTGCGGATGGGGCAAAGGAGTGGTGCAGTGCTGGTTGGGGGAAGGAGTGGTGGAGTGAGGGTGTGCGGGGGTGGAAGGAGTGATGGAGTGGGGACGTGCGGGGGGTGAAGGAGTGATGGAGTGGGGGCGTGCGGGGGGTGAAGGAGTGATGGAGTGGGGGCGTGCGGGGGGGGGGAGCCAAGGAGTGGTGGAGTGGCGGCGTGCCGGGGGGGGAAGCGAAGGAGTGGTGGAGTGTCGGCGTGCCGGGGGGGAAGGAGTGGGGGCGTGCGGTGTGGGGAAGGAGTGGTGCAGTGCTGGTGCAGTGCTGGTGGGTGGAAGGAGCGGTTGTGCGGAGGGCGGAAGGAGCGGTGGAGCGGGGGCATGCGGAGGGGGGAAGGAGCGGTGGAGTGGGGGCGTGCGGAGGGGGGAAGGAGCGGTGGAGTGGGGGCGTGCGCAGGGGGGATGGAGCGCTGGAGTGGGGGCGTGCGGGGGGGGAGGGAGTGGGGGCATGCGGGGAGTGGGGGCGTGCGGGGGGGGTGGGGGAGTGGGGGCGTGCGGGGGGGAAGGAGTGGTGCAGTGCTGGGGGGTGAAAGAGTGGGGGATGCGGTGGGGGGAAGGAGTGGGGGGGGTGGGGGCGAGCGGGGGGGTGAAGGAGTTGGGGTGTGCGGGGGGGGAAGGAGTGGTGCAGTGCTGCGTGGGGGGGGAAGGAGTGGGGGCATGCGGTGGGGGGAAGGAGTGGGGGCGTGCGGTGGGGGCGAGCAGTTGGGGCGTGCGCGGGGGTGGGGAAGGAGTGGTGCAGTGCTGGTGGGGGGAAGGAACGTTGGAGTGGGGGCGTGCGCAGGGGGGAAGGAGCGGTGGAGTGGGGGCGTGCGGAGGGGGGAAGGAGCGGTGGCGTGGGGGCGTGCGGGGGTGGGGTAAGGAGTGGGGGAGTGGGGGCGTGCGGAGGTGGGGGAAGGAGTGGGGGTGTGCGGGTGGGGGGTGGAGGAGTGGGGGCGTGCGGTGGGGGGAAGGAGTGGGGCGTGCGGCGGGGGAAGGAGTTGGGCGTGCTGAGGGGGGGAAGGAGTTGGGGCGTGCGCAGGGGGGGAAGGAGCGTAGAGTGGGGGCGTGCGCAGGGAGGAAGGAGCGGTGGAGTGGGGGCGTGCGCAGTGGGGAAGGAGCGGTGGAGTGGGGGGCGTGCGCAGGGGGGAAGGAGCGGTGGAGTGGGGGCGTGCGCAGGGGGAAGGAGCGGTGGAGTGGGGGCGTGCGCAGGGGGGAAGGAGCGGTGGAGTGGGGGCGTGCGCAGGGGGGAAGGAGCGGTGGAGTGGGGGCGTGCGCAGGGGGGAAGGAGCGGTGGAGTGGGGGCGTGCGCAGGGGGGAAGGAGCGGTGGAGTGGGGGCGTGCGCAGGGGGGAAGGAGCGGTGGAGTGGGGCGTGCGCAGGGGGGAAGGAGCGGTGGAGTGGGGGCGTGCGCAGGGGGGAAGGAGCGGTGGAGTGGGGGCGTGCGCAGTGGGGAAGGAGCGGTGGAGTGGGGGCGTGCGCAGTGGGGAAGGAGCGGTGGAGTGGTGGCGTGCGCAGTGGGGAAGGAGCGGTGGAGTGGGGGCGTGCGCAGGGGGGAAGGAGCGGTGGAGTTGGGGCGTGCGCAGGGGGGAAGGAGCGGTGGAGTGGGGGCGTGCGCAGGGGGGAAGGAGCGGTGGAGTGGGGGCGTGCGCAGGGGGGAAGGAGCGGTGGAGTGGGGGCGTGCGCAGGGGGGAAGGAGCGGTGGAGTGGGGGCGTGCGCAGGGGGGATGGAGCGCTGGAGTGGGGGCGTGCGGGGGGGGAACGAGTGGGGGAGTGGGGGCGTGCGGGGAGTGGGGGCGTGCGGGGGGGTGGGGGAGTGGGGGCGTGCGGGGGGGAAGGAGTGGTGCAGTGCTGGGGGGTGAAAGAGTGGGGGCGTGCGGTGGGGGGAAGGAGTGGGGGGGTGGGGGCGAGCGGGGGGGTGAAGGAGTTGGGGTGTGCGGGGGGGGAAGGAGTGGTGCAGTGCTGGGTGGGGGGGGAAGGAGTGGGGGCATGCGGTGGGGGGAAGGAGTGGGGGCGTGCGGTGGGGGCGAGCAGTTGGGGCGTGCGCGGGGGTGGGGGAAGGAGTGGTGCAGTGCTGGTTTGGGGAAGGAACGTTGGAGTGGGGGCGTGCGCAGGGGGGAAGGAGCGGTGGGAGTGGGGGCATGCGCAGGGGGAAGGTGCGGTGGAGTGGGGGCGTGCGGAGGGATAAATGAGCGGTGGAGTGGGGGCGTGCGGAGGGGGGAAGGAGCGGTGGCGTGGGGGCGTGCGGGGGGGGTAAGGAGTGGGGGAGTGGGGGCGTGCGGAGGTGGGGGAAGGAGTGGGGGTGTGTGGGTGGGCGGTGGAGGAGTGGGGGCGTGCGGTGGGGGGAAGGAGTGGGGGCGTGCGGCGGGGGGAAGGAGTTGGGGCGTGCGCAGGGGGGGAAGGAGCGGTAGAGTGGGGGCGTGCGCAGGGAGGAAGGAGCGGTGGAGTGGGGGCGTTCGCAGGGGGTAACGAGCGGTGGAGTGGGGGCGTGCGCAGGGGGGAAGGAGCGGTGGAGTGGGGGCGTGCGCAGCGGGGAAGGAGCGGTGGAGTGGGGGCGTGCGCAGGGGGGAAGGAGCGGTGGAGTGGGGGCGTGCGCAGGGGGGAAGGAGCGGTGGAGTGGGGGCGTGCGCAGGGGGGAAGGAGCGGTGGAGTGGGGGCGTGCGGGGGGGGAAGGAGCGGTGGAGTGGGGGCGTGCGCAGGGGGGAAGGAGCGGTGGAGTGGGGGCGTGCGCAGGGGGGAAGGAGCGGTGGAGTGGGGGCGTGCGCAGGGGGAAGGTGCGGTGGAGTGGGGGCGTGCGGAGGGATAAATGAGCGGTGGAGTGGGGGCGTGCGGAGGGGGGAAGGAGCGGTGGTGTGGGGGCGTGCGGGGGGGGTAAGGAGTGGGGGAGTGGGGGCGTGCGGAGGTGGGGGAAGGAGTGGGGGTGTGTGGGTGGGCGGTGGAGGAGTGGGGGCGTGCGGCGGGGGGAAGGAGTGGGGGCGTGCGGCGGGGGGAAGGAGTTGGGCGTGCTGAGGGGGGGGAAGGAGTTGGGGCGTGCGCAGGGGGGGAAGGTGCGGGGGAGTCGGGGCGTGCGGGGCAGGGTGGAAGGAGTGGGGGTATGCGGTGGGGGGAAGGAGTGGTGCAGTCCCGGGAGGGGAAGGAGTGGAGAAGTGGGGGCGTGCGGAGGGGGCAAAGGAGTGGTGCAGTGCCGGGAGGGGAAGGAGTGGAGAAGTGGGGGCGTGCGGATGGGGCAAAGGAGTGGTGCAGTGCTGGTTGGGGGAAGGAGTGGTGGAGTGAGGGTGTGCGGGGGTGGAAGGAGTGATGGAGTGGGGACGTGCGGGGGGTGAAGGAGTGGTGGAGTGGGGGCGTGCGGGGGGCAAGGAGTGGTGGAGTGGGGGCGTGCGGGGGGCAAGGAGTGGTGGAGTGGGGGCGTGCGGGGGGCAAGGAGTGGTGGAGTGGGGGCGTGCGGGGGGCAAGGAGTGGTGGAGTGGGGGCGTGCGCAGGGGGGAAGGAGCGGGGGCGTGCAGCGGGGGGGAAGGTGCGGGGGAGTCGGGGCGTGCGGGGCAGGGTGGAAGGAGTGGGGGTATGCGGTGGGGGGAAGGAGTGGTGCAGTCCCGGGAGGGGAAGGAGTGGAGAAGTGGGGGCGTGCGGAGGGGGCAAAGGAGTGGTGCAGTGCCGGGAGGGGAAGGAGTGGAGAAGTGGGGGCGTGCGGATGGGGCAAAGGAGTGGTGCAGTGCTGGTTGGGGGAAGGAGTGGTGGAGTGAGGGTGTGCGGGGGTGGAAGGAGTGATGGAGTGGGGACGTGCGGGGGGTGAAGGAGTGATGGAGTGGGGGCGTGCGGGGGGTGAAGGAGTGATGGAGTGGGGGCGTGCGGGGGGGGGGAGCCAAGGAGTGGTGGAGTGGCGGCGTGCCGGGGGGGGAAGCGAAGGAGTGGTGGAGTGTCGGCGTGCCGGGGGGGGAAGGAGTGGGGGCGTGCGGTGTGGGGAAGGAGTGGTGCAGTGCTGGTGCAGTGCTGGTGGGTGGAAGGAGCGGTTGTGCGGAGGGCGGAAGGAGCGGTGGAGGGGGGAAGGAGCGGTGGAGTGGGGGCGTGCGGAGGGGGGAAGGAGCGGTGGAGTGGGGGCGTGCGCAGGGGGGATGGAGCGCTGGAGTGGGGGCGTGCGGGGGGGGAGGGAGTGGGGGCATGCGGGGAGTGGGGGCGTGCGGGGGGGGTGGGGGAGTGGGGGCGTGCGGAGGTGGGGGAAGGAGTGGGGGTGTGCGGGTGGGGGGTGGAGGAGTGGGGGCGTGCGGTGGGGGGAAGGAGTGGGGGCGTGCGGCGGGGGGAAGGAGTTGGGCGTGCTGAGGGGGGGAAGGAGTTGGGGCGTGCGCAGGGGGGGAAGGAGCGGTAGAGTGGGGGCGTGCGCAGGGAGGAAGGAGCGGTGGAGTGGGGGCGTGCGCAGTGGGGAAGGAGCGGTGGAGTGGGGGCGTGCGCAGGGGGGAAGGAGCGGTGGAGTGGGGGCGTGCGCAGGGGGGGAAGGAGCGGTGGAGTGGGGGCGTGCGCAGGGGGGAAGGAGCGGTGGAGTGGGGGCGTGCGCAGGGGGGAAGGAGCGGTGGAGTGGGGGCGTGCGCAGGGGGGAAGGAGCGGTGGAGTGGGGGCGTGCGCAGGGGGGAAGGAGCGGTGGAGTGGGGGCGTGCGCAGGGGGGAAGGAGCGCTGGAGTGGGGGCGTGCGCAGGGGGGAAGGAGCGGTGGAGTGGGGGCGTGCGCAGGGGGGATGGAGCGCTGGAGTGGGGGCGTGCGGGGGGGGAACGAGTGGGGGAGTGGGGGCGTGCGGGGAGTGGGGGCGTGCGGGGGGGTGGGGGAGTGGGGGCGTGCGGGGGGGAAGGAGTGGTGCAGTGCTGGGGGGGTGAAAGAGTGGGGGCGTGCGGTGGGGGGAAGGAGTGGGGGGGTGGGGGCGAGCGGGGGGGTGAAGGAGTTGGGGTGTGCGGGGGGGGGAAGGAGTGGTGCAGTGCTGGGTGGGGGGGGAAGGAGTGGGGGCATGCGGTGGGGGGAAGGAGTGGGGGCGTGCGGTGGGGGCGAGCAGTTGGGGCGTGCGCGGGGGTGGGGAAGGAGTGGTGCAGTGCTGGTTTGGGGAAGGAACGTTGGAGTGGGGGCGTGCGCAGGGGGGAAGGAGCGGTGGAGTGGGGGCATGCGCAGGGGGAAGGTGCGGTGGAGTGGGGGCGTGCGGAGGGATAAATGAGCGGTGGAGTGGGGGCGTGCGGAGGGGGCAAGGAGCGGTGGCGTGGGGGCGTGCGGGGGGGGTAAGGAGTGGGGGAGTGGGGGCGTGCGGAGGTGGGGGAAGGAGTGGGGGTGTGTGGGTGGGCGGTGGAGGAGTGGGGGCGTGCGGTGGGGGGAAGGAGTGGGGGCGTGCGGCGGGGGGAAGGAGTTGGGGCGTGCGCAGGGGGGGAAGGAGCGGTAGAGTGGGGGCGTGCGCAGGGAGGAAGGAGCGGTGGAGTGGGGGCGTTCGCAGGGGGTAACGAGCGGTGGAGTGGGGGCGTGCGCAGGGGGGAAGGAGCGGTGGAGTGGGGGCGTGCGCAGCGGGGAAGGAGCGGTGGAGTGGGGGCGTGCGCAGGGGGGAAGGAGCGGTGGAGTGGGGGCGTGCGCAGGGGGGAAGGAGCGGTGGAGTGGGGGCGTGCGCAGGGGGGAAGGAGCGGTGGAGTGGGGGCGTGCGCAGGGGGGAAGGAGCGGTGGAGTGGGGGGCGTGCGCAGGGGGGAAGGAGCGGTGGAGTGGGGGCGTGCGCAGGGGGGAAGGAGCGGTGGAGTGGGGGCGTGCGCAGGGGGAAGGTGCGGTGGAGTGGGGGCGTGCGGAGGGATAAATGAGCGGTGGAGTGGGGGCGTGCGGAGGGGGGAAGGAGCGGTGGTGTGGGGGCGTGCGGGGGGGGTAAGGAGTGGGGGAGTGGGGGCGTGCGGAGGTGGGGGAAGGAGTGGGGGTGTGTGGGTGGGCGGTGGAGGAGTGGGGGCGTGCGGCGGGGGGAAGGAGTGGGGGCGTGCGGCGGGGGGAAGGAGTTGGGCGTGCTGAGGGGGGGGAAGGAGTTGGGGCGTGCGCAGGGGGGGAAGGTGCGGGGGAGTCGGGGCGTGCGGGGCAGGGTGGAAGGAGTGGGGGTATGCGGTGGGGGGAAGGAGTGGTGCAGTCCCGGGAGGGGAAGGAGTGGAGAAGTGGGGGCGTGCGGAGGGGGCAAAGGAGTGGTGCAGTGCCGGGAGGGGAAGGAGTGGAGAAGTGGGGGCGTGCGGATGGGGCAAAGGAGTGGTGCAGTGCTGGTTGGGGGAAGGAGTGGTGGAGTGAGGGTGTGCGGGGGTGGAAGGAGTGATGGAGTGGGGACGTGCGGGGGGTGAAGGAGTGATGGAGTGGGGGCGTGCGGGGGGTGAAGGAGTGATGGAGTGGGGGCGTGCGGGGGGGGGGAGCCAAGGAGTGGTGGAGTGGCGGCGTGCCGGGGGGGGAAGCGAAGGAGTGGTGGAGTGTCGGCGTGCCGGGGGGGGAAGGAGTGGGGGCGTGCGGTGTGGGGAAGGAGTGGTGCAGTGCTGGTGCAGTGCTGGTGGGTGGAAGGAGCGGTTGTGCGGAGGGCGGAAGGAGCGGTGGAGGGGGGAAGGAGCGGTGGAGTGGGGGCGTGCGGAGGGGGGAAGGAGCGGTGGAGTGGGGGCGTGCGCAGGGGGGATGGAGCGCTGGAGTGGGGGCGTGCGGGGGGGGAGGGAGTGGGGGCATGCGGGGAGTGGGGGCGTGCGGGGGGGGTGGGGGAGTGGGGGCGTGCGGAGGTGGGGGAAGGAGTGGGCGTGTGCGGGTGGGGGGTGGAGGAGTGGGGGCGTGCGGTGGGGGGAAGGAGTGGGGGCGTGCGGCGGGGGGAAGGAGTTGGGCGTGCTGAGGGGGGGAAGGAGTTGGGGCGTGCGCAGGGGGGGAAGGAGCGGTAGAGTGGGGGCGTGCGCAGGGAGGAAGGAGCGGTGGAGTGGGGGCGTGCGCAGTGGGGAAGGAGCGGTGGAGTGGGGGCGTGCGCAGGGGGGAAGGAGCGGTGGAGTGGGGGCGTGCGCAGGGGGGGAAGGAGCGGTGGAGTGGGGGCGTGCGCAGGGGGGAAGGAGCGGTGGAGTGGGGGCGTGCGCAGGGGGGAAGGAGCGGTGGAGTGGGGGCGTGCGCAGGGGGGAAGGAGCGGTGGAGTGGGGGCGTGCGCAGGGGGGAAGGAGCGGTGGAGTGGGGGCGTGCGCAGGGGGGAAGGAGCGCTGGAGTGGGGGCGTGCGCAGGGGGGAAGGAGCGGTGGAGTGGGGGCGTGCGCAGGGGGGATGGAGCGCTGGAGTGGGGGCGTGCGGGGGGGGAACGAGTGGGGGAGTGGGGGCGTGCGGGGAGTGGGGGCGTGCGGGGGGGTGGGGGAGTGGGGGCGTGCGGGGGGGAAGGAGTGGTGCAGTGCTGGGGGGGTGAAAGAGTGGGGGCGTGCGGTGGGGGGAAGGAGTGGGGGGGTGGGGGCGAGCGGGGGGGTGAAGGAGTTGGGGTGTGCGGGGGGGGGAAGGAGTGGTGCAGTGCTGGGTGGGGGGGGAAGGAGTGGGGGCATGCGGTGGGGGGAAGGAGTGGGGGCGTGCGGTGGGGGCGAGCAGTTGGGGCGTGCGCGGGGGTGGGGAAGGAGTGGTGCAGTGCTGGTTTGGGGAAGGAACGTTGGAGTGGGGGCGTGCGCAGGGGGGAAGGAGCGGTGGAGTGGGGGCATGCGCAGGGGGAAGGTGCGGTGGAGTGGGGGCGTGCGGAGGGATAAATGAGCGGTGGAGTGGGGGCGTGCGGAGGGGGCAAGGAGCGGTGGCGTGGGGGCGTGCGGGGGGGGTAAGGAGTGGGGGAGTGGGGGCGTGCGGAGGTGGGGGAAGGAGTGGGGGTGTGTGGGTGGGCGGTGGAGGAGTGGGGGCGTGCGGTGGGGGGAAGGAGTGGGGGCGTGCGGCGGGGGGAAGGAGTTGGGGCGTGCGCAGGGGGGGAAGGAGCGGTAGAGTGGGGGCGTGCGCAGGGAGGAAGGAGCGGTGGAGTGGGGGCGTTCGCAGGGGGTAACGAGCGGTGGAGTGGGGGCGTGCGCAGGGGGGAAGGAGCGGTGGAGTGGGGGCGTGCGCAGCGGGGAAGGAGCGGTGGAGTGGGGGCGTGCGCAGGGGGGAAGGAGCGGTGGAGTGGGGGCGTGCGCAGGGGGGAAGGAGCGGTGGAGTGGGGGCGTGCGCAGGGGGGAAGGAGCGGTGGAGTGGGGGCGTGCGCAGGGGGGAAGGAGCGGTGGAGTGGGGGCGTGCGCAGGGGGGAAGGAGCGGTGGAGTGGGGGCGTGCGCAGGGGGGAAGGAGCGGTGGAGTGGGGGCGTGCGCAGGGGGAAGGTGCGGTGGAGTGGGGGCGTGCGGAGGGATAAATGAGCGGTGGAGTGGGGGCGTGCGGAGGGGGGAAGGAGCGGTGGTGTGGGGGCGTGCGGGGGGGGTAAGGAGTGGGGGAGTGGGGGCGTGCGGAGGTGGGGGAAGGAGTGGGGGTGTGTGGGTGGGCGGTGGAGGAGTGGGGGCGTGCGGCGGGGGGAAGGAGTGGGGGCGTGCGGCGGGGGGAAGGAGTTGGGCGTGCTGAGGGGGGGGAAGGAGTTGGGGCGTGCGCAGGGGGGGAAGGAGCGGTAGAGTGGGGGCGTGCGCAGGGAGGAAGGAGCGGTGGAGTGGGGGCGTTCGCAGGGGGTAACGAGCGGTGGAGTGGGGGCGTGCGCATGGGGTAACGAGCGGTGGAGTGGGGGCGTGCGCAGGGGGGAAGGAGCGGTGGAGTGGGGGCGTGCGCAGGGGGGAAGGAGCGGTGGAGTGGGGGCGTGCGCAGGGGGGAAGGAGCGGTGGAGCGGGGGCGTGCGCAGGGGGGAAGGAGCGGTGGAGCGGGGGCGTGCGCAGGGGGGAAGGAGCGGTGGAGGGGGGGCGTGCGCAGGGGGGAAGGAGCGGTGGAGCGGGGGCGTGCGCAGGGGGGAAGGAGCGGTGGAGCGGGGGCGTGCGCAGCGGGGAAGGAGCGGTGGAGCGGGGGCGTGCGCAGGGGGGAAGGAGCGGTGGAGCGGGGGCGTGCTAGGTGGGAAAGAGCGATTGAGCGGGGGCGTGCGGAGGGGGGAAAGAGCGGTGGAGCGGGAGCGTGCGCAAGGGGTATGGAGCGGGGGCGTGCGGAGGTGGGAAGGTGCGGTGGAGTGGGGGCGTGCGCAGGGGGGAAGGAGCGGGGGCGTGCGGAGGTGGGAAGGAGCGGTGGAGTGGGAGCGTGCGGTGGGGGGAAGGAGCGGTGGAGTGGGGGCGTGCGGTGGGGGGAAGGATTGGTGCAGTGCTGGGGGTGGAAGGAGTGGAGGAGTGGGAGCGTGCGGAGGGGGGAATGAGCGGAGGCGTGCGCAGGGGGTATGGAGCGGTGGAGCAGGGCCGTGTGCAGTGGGGAAGGAGCGGTGGAGCGGAGGCGTGCGCAGGGGTTATGGAGCGGTGGAGCAGGGGCGTGCGCAGGGGTGAAGGAGCGATGGAGTGGGGGCGTGCGGTGGGGGGAAGGAGTGGTGCAGTGCTGGTGGGGGGAAGGAGTGGGGGCGTGCGGCGGGGGGAAGGAGTGGGGGTGTGCGGCGGGGGGAAGGAGTTGGGCGTGCTGGGGGGTGAAGGAGTGGGGGCGTTCGGAGGGATGAATGAGCGGTGGGGTGGGGGCGTGTGCAGGGGGGAAGGAGTGGTGCAGTGCTGGTGGGCGGAAGGAGCGGGGGCGTGCGGAGTGCAGAAGGAGCGGGGGCGTGCGGAGTGCGGAAGGAGCGGTGGCGTGCGGAGGGGGGAAGGAGTGGTGGAGCGGGGGCGTGCTAGGTGGGGTGGAGCGGTGGCGTGCGGAGGGGGGAAGGAGCGGTGGAGCGGGGGCGTGCTAGGTGGGAAAGAGCGGTGGAGCGGGGGCGTGCGGAGGGGGGAAAGAGCGGTGGAGCGGGAGCGTGCGCAGGGGGTATGGAGCGGGGGCGTGCGCAGGGGAGAAGGAGCGGTGGCGCGGGGGCGTGCGCAGGGGGGAAGGAGCGGGGGCGTGCGGAGGTGGGAAGGAGCGGTGGTGTGGGGGCGTGCGGTGGGGGGAAGGTGCGGTGGAGTGGGGGCGTGCGGTGGGGGGAAGGATTGGTGCAGTGCTGGGGGTGGAAGGAGTGGAGGAGTGGGAGCGTGCGGAGGGCGGAAGGAGCGGTGGGGAAGGAGCGGCGGAGCGGGGGCGTGCGCGGTGGGGGGTAGGAGCGGCGGTGTGTGCGGGGGGGAAGGAGCGGGGGCGTGCGCGGGGGGGAAGGAGCGGTGGAGCGGGGGCGTGCGCGGGGTGGAAGGAGCGGTGGATCGGGGGTGTGCGCGGGGTTGATGGAGCGGCGGAGCGGGTGCGTGCGCGGCGGGGATGGAGCGGCGGAGCGGGGGCGTGCGCTGGGGGAGCGAAGGAGTGCGGGTATGCTGGGGTGGGATGGATTGGTGCAGTGCGGTGGGGGGGGAAGGAGCGGTGGAGTGGTGGGGGAGAAGGGGTGGAATATGGGCGTGGATTGGTGGGGGAGAAGGGGTGGAATGGGGGCGTGGAATGGTGGGGGAGAAGGGGTGGAATGGGGGCGTGGAATGGTGGGGGAGAAGGGTTGGAATGGGGGCGTGGAATGGTCGGGGAGAAGGGTTGGAATGTGGTGGGGAGAAGGGTTGGAATGGTGGCGTGGAATTGGGGGGAGAAGTGGTGGAATGGGGGAGAAGTGGTGCAATGGGTGGAGAAGGGGTGGATTCGGGGGGAGAAGGGGTTGAATGATGGTGTGGAATGGGGGAGAAGGGGTGGAATGGGAGGTTCGAATGGGTGCGTGGAATAGCGGGGGAGAAGGGGTGGAATGGTGGCGTGGAATGTGGGGGGAGAAGGGGTGGAATGGGGGCGTGGAATGTTGGGGGAGAAGTGGTGGAATAGGGGCGTGGAATTGGGGGGAGAAGTGGTGGAATGGGGGCGTGGAATGGCGGCTTGGAATTGGGGGGTGTTGGGGTGCAATGGGGGCATGGAATTTGGGGGTGAAGGTGTTGAATGGTTGCGTGGAATGGGGGCTTGGAATAGTGGGGGAGAAGAGGTGGAATGGGGACGTGGAATGGCGGGTTGCAGGGGTGGAATGGGGACATGGAATGGCGGGAGCGGTGCGTGGAAAGGAGGGGAGAAGGGGTTGAACGGGCGCATGGAATGGGGGTGTGGAATTGGGGGGAGGGAAGGGGTGGAATGGCGGGGGGCGAAGGGGTGGAATGGGGGTGTGGAATGGGGCGGGGAGAAGGGGTGGAATGGGGGGGGACAAGGGGTGGAATAGGGGTGTGGAATGGGGGGGGACAAGGGGTGGAATGGGGGTGTGGAATGGGGGGGGAGAAGGGGGTGGAATGGGGGGGGGGAGAAAGGGTGGAATGGGGGGGGAGAAGGGGTGGAATGGGGGTGTGGAATGGGGGGGGAGAAGGGGTGGAATGGGGGTGTGGAATGGGGGGGGAGAAGGGGTGGAATGGGGGTGTGGAATGGGGGGGGAGAAGGGGTGGAATGGGGGTGTGGAATGGGGGGGGAGAAGGGGTGGAATGGGGGGGAGAAGGGGTGGAATGGGGGTGTGGAATGGGGGGGGAGAAGGGGTGGAATGGGGGGGAGAAGGGGTGGAATGGGGGGGAGAAGGGGTGGAATGGGGGGGGAGAAGGGGTGGAATGGGGGGGGAGAAGGGGTGGAATGGGGGTGTGGAATCGGGGGGGGAGAAGGGGTGGAATGGGGGTGTGGAATCGGGGGGGGAGAAGGGGTGGAATGGGGGTGTGGAATCGGGGGGGGAGAAGGGGTGGAATGGGGGTGTGGAATCGGGGGGGGAGAAGGGGTGGAATGGGGGTGTGGAATCGGGGGGGGAGAAGGGGTGGAATGGGGGTGTGGAATCGGGGGGGGAGAAGGGGTGGAATGGGGGTGTGGAATCGGGGGGGGAGAAGGGGTGGAATGGGGGTGTGGAATCGGGGGGGGAGAAGGGGTGGAATGGGGGTGTGGAATCGGGGGGGGAGAAGGGGTGGAATGGGGGTGTGGAATCGGGGGGGGAGAAGGGGTGGAATGGGGGTGTGGAATCGGGGGGGGAGAAGGGGTGGAATGGGGGTGTGGAATCGGGGGGGGAGAAGGGGTGGAATGGGGGTGTGGAATTGGGGGGGGAGAAGGGGTGGAATGGGGGTGTGGAATTGGGGGGGGAGAAGGGGTGGAATGGGGGTGTGGAATTGGGGGGGGAGAAGGGGTGGAATGGGGGTGTGGAATGGGGGGGGAGAAGGGGTGGAATGGGGGGGGGAGAAGGGGTGGAATGGGGGTGTGGAATGGGGGGCAGAGAAGGGGTGGAATGGGGGGGTGGAATGGGGGTGTGGAATGGTGGAGGAGAAGGGGTGGAATGGGGGTGTGGAATGGTGGGGGAGAAGGGTTGGAATGGGGGTGTGGAATGGTGGGGGAGAAGGGGTGGAATGGGGGGGAGAAGGGGTGGAATGGGGGTGTGGAATGGTGGGGGAGAAGGGGTGGAATGGGGGTGGAGAAGGGGTGGAATGGGGGTGTGGAATGGTGGGGGGAGAAGGGATGGAATGGGGGTGTGGAATGGGGGTGGAATGGGGGGGTGGGAGGGGGGGTGGAATGGGGGGGAGAAGGGGTGGAATGGGGGGGTGGAATGGGGGGGGAGAAGGGGTGGAATGGGGGGGAGAGAAGGGGTGGAATGGGGGGGGAGAAGGGGTGGAATGGAGGGGTGGAATGGGGGGGAGAGAAGGGGTGGAATGGGGGGGAGAAGGGGTGGAATGGGGGGGTGGAATGGGGGGGAGAGAAGGGGTGGAATGGGGGGGGAGAAGGGGTGGAATGGGGGTGTGGAATGGGGGGGGAGAAGGGGTGGAATGGGGGTGTAGAAGGGGTGGAATGGGGGTGTAGAATGGGGGGGTGGAATGGGGGTGTGGAATGGGGGGGTGGAATGGGGGTGTGGAATGGGGGGTGCGGAGAAGGGGTGGAATGGGGGTGTGGAATGGGGGGGGCGGAGAAAGGGTGTGGAATGGGGGGGGCGGAGAAGGGGTGGAATGGGGGTGTGGAATGGGGGGGGCGGAGAAGGGGTGTGGAATGGGGGGTGCGGAGAAGGGGTGGAATGGGGGTGTGGAATGGGGGGGGCGGAGAAGGGGTGGAATGGGGGTGTGGAATGGTGGGGGAGAAGGGGTGGAATGGTGGGGGAGAAGGGTTGGAATGGGGGTGTGGAATGGTGGGGGAGAAGGGTTGGAATGGGGTTGTGGAATGGGGGGGGGAGTAGGGGTGGAATGGGGTTGTGGAATGGGGGGGGGAGTGGGGGTGTGGAATGGTGGGGGAGAAGGGGTGGAATGTGGGGGAGAAGGGATGGAATGGGGGTGGGAGAAGGGGTGGAATGGGGGTGTGGAATGGTGGGGGAGAAGAGGTGGAATGGGTGTGTGGAATGGTGGGGAGAAGGGGTGGAATGGGGGTGGGAGAAGGGGTGGAATGGGGGTGTGGAATGGGGGGGGAGAACGGGTGGAATGGGGGTGTGGAATGGTGGGGGAGAAGGGGTGGAATGGGGGTGTGGAATGGGGGTGGGAGAAGGGGTGGAATGGCGGGGGAGAAGGGGTGGAATGGCGGGGGAGAAGGGGTGGAATGGGGGGGGAGAAGGGGTGGAATGGGGGGGAGAAGGGGTGGAATGGGGGGGAGAAGGGGTGGAATGGTGGGGGGAGAAGGGGTGGAATGGGGGTGGGGAATGGTGGGGGGAGAAGGGGTGGAATGGGGGTGTGGAATGGTGGGGGGAGAAGGGGTGGAATGGGGGTGTGGAATGGGGGTGGAGAAGGGGTGGAATGGGGGTGTGGAATGGTGGGGGGAGAAGGGATGGAATGGGGGGGTGGAATGGGCGGGGGAGAAGGGGTGGAATGGGGGGGGAGAAGGGGTGGAATGGGGGGGGAGAAGGGGTGGAATGGGGGTGTTGGAATGGGGGGGGGAGAAGGGGTGGAATGGGGGGGGAGAAGGGGTGGAATGGGGGTGTTGAATTGGGGGGGGAGAAGGGGTGGAATGGGGGGGAGAAGGGGTGGAATGGTGGGGTGGAATGGTCGGGGGAGAAGGCGTCGAATGGTGGGGGTGGAATGTGGGGGGAGAACTGGTGGAATGGGGGTGTGGAATTGGGGGGGGGGAGAAGGGGTGGAATGGGGGGGGAGAAGGGGTGGAATGGTGGGGTGGAATGGTCGGGGGAGAAGGGGTCGAATGGTGGGGGTGGAATGGGGGGGGAGAACTGGTGGAATGGGGGTGTGGAATTTGGGGGGGGGGGAGAAGGGGTGGAATGGGGGGGAGAAGTGGTGGAATGGGGGTGTGGAATTGTGGGGGTGGAATGGGGGTGTGGAATTGGGGAGGGAGAAGGGGTGGAATGGGTGTGTGGAATTGGTGGGGGAGAAGGGGTGGTATGGGGGTGTGGAATTGGGGGGGGGAGAAGGGGTGGAATGGGGGTGTGGAATGGTGGGGGAGAAGGGTTGGAATGGGGGTGTGGAATGGTGGGGGAGAAGGGGTGGAATGGGGGGGAGAAGGGGTGGAATGGGGGTGTGGAATGGTGGGGGAGAAGGGGTGGAATGTGGGGGGAGAAGGGATGGAATGGGGGTGGGAGAAGGGGTGGAATGGGGGTGTGGAATGGTGGGGGAGAAGAGGTGGAATGGGTGTGTGGAATGGTGGGGAGAAGGGGTGGAATGGGTGTGTGGAATGGTGGGGAGAAGGGGTGGAATGGGGGTGGGAGAAGGGGTGGAATGGGGCAGGAGAAGGGGTGGAATGGGGGTGTGGAATGGGGGGGGAGAAGGGGTGGAATGGGGGTGTGGAATGGTGGGGGAGAAGGGGTGGAATGGGTGTGTGGAATGGTGGGGGAGAAGGGATGGAATGGGGGTGTGGAATGGGGGTGGGAGAAGGGGTGGAATGGTGGGGGAGAAGGGGTGGAATGGGGGGGAGAAGGGGTGGAATGGTGGGGGGAGAAGGGGTGGAATGGTGGGGGGAGAAGGTGTGGAATGGTGGGGGGAGAAGGGGTGGAATGGGGGTGGAGAAGGGGTGGAATGGGGGTGTGGAATGGTGGGGGGAGAAGGGATGGAATGGGGGTGTGGAATGGGGGTGGAATGGGGGGGTGGGAGGGGGGGTGGAATGGGGGGGAGAAGGGGTGGAATGGGGGGGTGGAATGGGGGGGGAGAAGGGGTGGAACGGGGGGGGAGAAGGGGTGGAATGGAGGGGTGGAATGGGGGGGAGAGAAGGGGTGGAATGGGGGGGAGAAGGGGTGGAATGGGGGGGTGGAATGGGGGGGAGAGAAGGGGTGGAATGGGGGGGGAGAAGGGGTGGAATGGGGGTGTGGAATGGGGGGGGAGAAGGGGTGGAATGGGGGTGTAGAAGGGGTGGAATGGGGGTGTAGAATGGGGGGGTGGAATGGGGGTGTGGAATGGGGGGGTGGAATGGGGGTGTGGAATGGGGGGTGCGGAGAAGGGGTGGAATGGGGGTGTGGAATGGGGGGGGGGCGGAGAAAGGGTGTGGAATGGGGGGTGCGGAGAAGGGGTGGAATGGGGGTGTGGAATGGGGGGGGGGCGGAGAAAGGGTGTGGAATGGGGGGGGCGGAGAAGGGGTGGAATGGGGGTGTGGAATGGGGGGGGCGGAGAAGGGGTGTGGAATGGGGGGTGCGGAGAAGGGGTGGAATGGGGGTGTGGAATGGGGGGGGCGGAGAAGGGGTGGAATGGGGGTGTGGAATGGTGGGGGAGAAGGGGTGGAATGGTGGGGGAGAAGGGTTGGAATGGGGGTGTGGAATGGTGGGGGAGAAGGGTTGGAATGGGGTTGTGGAATGGGGGGGGGAGTAGGGGTGGAATGGGGTTGTGGAATGGGGGGGGGAGTAGGGGTGGAATGGGGGTGTGGAATGGTGGGGGAGAAGGGGTGGAATGTGGGGGGAGAAGGGATGGAATGGGGGTGGGAGAAGGGGTGGAATGGGGGTGTGGAATGGTGGGGGAGAAGAGGTGGAATGGGTGTGTGGAATGGTGGGGAGAAGGGGTGGAATGGGGGTGGGAGAAGGGGTGGAATGGGGGTGTGGAATGGGGGGGGAGAACGGGTGGAATGGGGGTGTGGAATGGTGGGGGAGAAGGGGTGGAATGGGGGTGTGGAATGGGGGTGGGAGAAGGGGTGGAATGGCGGGGGAGAAGGGGTGGAATGGCGGGGGAGAAGGGGTGGAATGGGGGGGGAGAAGGGGTGGAATGGGGGGGAGAAGGGGTGGAATGGGGGGGAGAAGGGGTGGAATGGTGGGGGGAGAAGGGGTGGAATGGGGGTGGGGAATGGTGGGGGGAGAAGGGGTGGAATGGGGGTGTGGAATGGTGGGGGGAGAAGGGGTGGAATGGGGGTGTGGAATGGGGGTGGAGAAGGGGTGGAATGGGGGTGTGGAATGGTGGGGGGAGAAGGGATGGAATGGGGGGGTGGAATGGGCGGGGGAGAAGGGGTGGAATGGGGGGGGGAGAAGGGGTGGAATGGGGGGGGAGAAGGGGTGGAATGGGGGTGTTGGAATGGGGGGGGGAGAAGGGGTGGAATGGGGGGGGAGAAGGGGTGGAATGGGGGTGTTGAATTGGGGGGGGAGAAGGGGTGGAATGGGGGGGAGAAGGGGTGGAATGGTGGGGTGGAATGGTGGGGTGGAATGGTCGGGGGAGAAGGCGTCGAATGGTGGGGGGTGGAATGTGGGGGGAGAACTGGTGGAATGGGGGTGTGGAATTGGGGGGGGGGAGAAGGGGTGGAATGGGGGGGGAGAAGGGGTGGAATGGTGGGGTGGAATGGTCGGGGGAGAAGGGGTCGAATGGTGGGGGTGGAATGGGGGGGGAGAACTGGTGGAATGGGGGTGTGGAATTTGGGGGGGGGAGAAGGGGTGGAATGGGGGGGAGAAGTGGTGGAATGGGGGTGTGGAATTGTGGGGGTGGAATGGGGGTGTGGAATTGGGGAGGGAGAAGGGGTGGAATGGGTGTGTGGAATTGGTGGGGGAGAAGGGGTGGTATGGGGGTGTGGAATTGGGGGGGGGAGAAGGGGTGGAATGGGGGTGTTGAATTTGGGGGGGTGAAGGGGTGGAATGGGGGTGTGGAATTGGGGGGGAGAGGAATTGGGGGGGGAGAAGGGGTGGAATGGGGGTGTGGTATTGGGGGGGGAGAAGGTGTGGAATGGGTGGGGGAGAAGGGGTGGAATGGGGGTGTGGAATGGGGTGGGAGAAGGGGTGGAATGGGGGTGGGAGAAGGGGTGGAATGGGGTGGGAGAAGGGGTGGTTTGGGGGAGAGTAGGGGTGGAATGGGGGTGTGGAATGGTGGGGAAGGGGTGGAATGGGGGGGGGAGAAGGGGTGGAATGGGGGGCGAGAAGGGGTGGAATGGGGGTGTTGAATTGGGGGAGGAGAAGGGGTGGAATGGGGGTGTTGAATTGGGGGAGGAGAAGGGGTGGAATGGGGGTGTGGAATGGGGGGGAGAAGGGGTGGAATGGTCGGGGGAGAAGGGGTCGAATGGTGGGGGTGGAATTGGGGGGAGAGAACTGATGGAATGGGGGTGTGGAATTGGGGGCGGGGAGAAGGGGTGGAATTGGGGGGAGACCTGGTGGAATGGGGGTGTGGAATTGTGGGGGGAGAAGGGGTGGAATGGGTGTGTGGAATTGGGGGGGGGAGAAGGGGTGGAATGGGTGTGTGGAATTGTGGGGGGAGAAGGGGTGGAATGGGTGTGTGGAATTGGGGGGGGAGAAGGGGTGGAATGGGTGTGTGGAATTGTGGGGGGAGAAGGGGTGGAATGGGTGTGTGGAATTGTTGGGGGAGAAGGGGTGGAATGGGTGTGTGGAATTGTGGGGGGAGAAGGGGTGGAATGGGTGTGTGGAATTGGGGGGGGAGAAGGGGTGGAATGGGGGTGTGGAATTGCGGGGGGGGGAGAAGGGGTGGAATGGGGGGGTGGAATGGGGGTGTGGAATTGGGGGGGGAGAAGGGGTGGAATGGGGGTGTGGTATTGGGGGGGGAGAAAGGGTGGAATGGGGGGGGAGAAGGGGTGGAATGGGGGCGGGGGAGAAGGGGTGGAATTGGGGGGGAGAAGGGGTGGAATGGGGGGGGGAGAAGGGGTGGAATGGGGGGGGAGAAGGGGTGGAATGGGGGGGAGAAGGGGTGGAATGGGGGGGGGAGAAGGGGTGGAATGGGGGGGGAGAAGGGGTGGAATGGGGGGGGAGAAGGGGTGGAATGGGGGGGGAGAAGGGGTGGAATGGGGGCGGGGGAGAAGGGGTGGAATTGGGGGGGAGAAGGGGTGGAATGGGGGGGGAGAAGGGGTGGAATGGGGGGGGAGAAGGGGTGGAATGGGGGGGGGAGAAGGGGTGGAATGGGGGGGGAAAAGGGGTGGAATGGGGGCGGGGGAGAAGGGGTGGAATGGGGGGGGAGAAGGGGTGGAATGGGGGCGGGGGAGAAGGGGTGGAATGGGGGGGGAGAAGGGGTGGAATGGGGGGGGAGAAGGGGTGGAATGGGGGGGGAGAAGGGGTGGAATGGGGGCGGGGGAGAAGGGGTGGAATGGGGGGGGAGAAGGGGTGGAATGGGGGGGGAGAAGGGGTGGAATGGGGGGGGAGAAGGGGTGGAATGGGGGGGGGAGAAGGGGTGGAATGGGGGGGGGAGAAGGGGTGGAATGGGGGGGGAGAAGGGGTGGAATGGGGGGGGAGAAGGGGTGGAATGGGGGGGGGGAGAAGGGGTGGAATGGGGGGGGGAGAAGGGGTGGAATGGGGGGGGGAGAAGGGGTGGAATGGGGGGGGGGAGAAGGGGTGGAATGGGGGGGGAGAAGGGGTGGAATGGGCGGGTGGAATGGGGGGGGAGAAGGGGTGGAATGGGGGCGGGGGAGAAGGGGTGGAATTGGGGGGGAGAAGGGGTGGAATGGGGGGGGAGAAGGGGTGGAATGGGGGGGGGAGAAGGGGTGGAATGGGGGGGGAAAAGGGGTGGAATGGGGGGGGGAGAAGGGGTGGAATGGGGGGGGGGAGAAGGGGTGGAATGGGGGGGAGAAGGGGTGGAATGGGCGGGTGGAATGGGGGGGGAGAAGGGGTGGAATGGGGGTGTGGAATGGTGGGGGGAGAAGGGGTGGAATGGGGGTGTGGAATGGTGGGGGGAGAAGGGGTGGAATGGGGGTGTGGAATGGTGGGGGGAGAAGGGGTGGAATGGGGGTGTGGAATGGTGGGGGGAGAAGGGGTGGAATGGGGGTGTGGAATGGTCGGGGGTGAAGGGGTGGAATGGGGGTGTGGAATGGTCGGGGGTGAAGGGGTGGAATGGGGGTGTGGAATGGTCGGGGGTGAAGGGGTGGAATGGGGGTGTGGAATGGTCGGGGGTGAAGGGGTGGAATGGGGGTGTGGAATGGTCGGGGGTGAAGGGGTGGAATGGGGGTGTGGAATGGTGGGGGGAGAAGGTGTGGAATGGTGGGGGGAGAAGGGGTGGAATGGGGGTGTGGAATGGGGGTGTGGAATTGTGGGGGGAGAAGGGGTGGAATGGGGGGGTGGAATGGGGGGGGAGAAGGGGTGGAATTGTGGGGGGAGAAGGGGTGGAATGGGGGGGAGAAGGGGTGGAATGGGGGGGAGAAGGGGTGGAATGGGGGGGAGAAGGGGTGGAATGGGGGTGTGGAATTGGGGGGGAGTAGGGGTGGAATGGGGGGGAGAAGGGGTGGAATGGGGTTGTGGAATGGGGGGGAGAAGGGGTGGAATGGGGGTGTGGATTGGGGGGGCAAAGGGGTGGAATGGGGGGGAGAAGGGGTGGCATGGGGGCGTGGAATGCAGAGGGGAGAAGGGGTGGAATGGCGGGGAGAAGGGGTGGAATCGGGGGGGAGAAGGGGGTGGAATGGCGGGGAGAATGGGTGGAATTGGGGGGAGAAGTGGTCGAATGGGGGGGAGAAGGGGTGGAGTGGTGGTAAGGGTGGAATGAGGGCATGGGGGGTTAGCGTGAAAGGGGGGCAGGGATTGGCAAGCGTGGAATGGGGTGGGCGGGTGAGGTGTGTGATAATGGCGTTGGGAGTAATGTTGTTTGGTGCTGGGTTTGGTGTCCGCTCCTCGGCTAATGCGACAAATTTCTTGCTGCTCTGCAGGTTGCTGTGGAATGAATATTCCTCCATGTGTGCTCCTGGGTATGAATGAAGTGGCCTGGCAGCAGGACCCGGCACGGATGATGCACGGAGGAGGGGGAGGTGGAGGAAGCGGTGGAGGGAGTGCTCCTCAGGGCGGCAGCGGTGGGATGGTGCTCACTGTTGCAGGAGCCGGAGCCACTCTGGGCCCTGGTGCTGCCCCAGCTGTGGCATCCAGCAACCCTGGAGTCCAGCCTCCTCTCAGTGGCCGGTCCCAAGATGATGCTACTGTGGGTTATTTCTTCCAGAGGCAGCCAGGAGAGCAACTGGGTGCCTACTCGAGCAAACACCGTTGGCCCACGGGGGATGGGGTCCATGTTGAGCATCAGGTGGGTTCTTGAGGATTAACTCATTTCCTGCTGGATGAGGTAAAATCAACAAGCTTCAAAATTCACCCACCCTTTTCTCTCGTTTAAAATGTAGTTTTGTGTCGTTTTGCTGTTTTCTTTTGTGTTCCCAACATTTGTATGTTGCGTGTCAAAAAGATCTTTAACATGGCTTCCTGTTTATATGTAGCTTGGCAGTGTTGAATTATTGTTCTGTTTTTTGGATGTTGCACCTTAAGGGAGTTAAAAGTGCAGTTTGCAGAGCTGATGCATGTACACTAAATGCAAGCATTGTTTTACAACTCCTTACTATCATTATATTTGCAACTTCTAAATATTGTTTATTTTCAATATGATTATTTAATTTCAGTGCTGCCCTAAGTGGGCAACCATATGTTTGTATTTTGGTATGGCCAGCAATGTTTCTGATTCTGAATTGGCTTCTAGAAGTTGTGACAAGTCACTTTCTTGAGCGGCAGCAGGTACACATTGTTGTTAGGAGGAGGTGTTTAGGATTTTGATCCAGTGACAGTGACGAAGCAGTGATATAATTCCAAGTCAGGGCAGTATGTAGTTCGCTGGGAGACTAGCAGGTCGTGATGTTTCCATGTTTCTATTGCTTTTGTCCCTCTTGGTTGTAGAGGCTGAAGCTTTGAATGGTGTGTTGAAAAAGACTTCGTGAGTTGCACGTCCTTTCAAATATTTGTAAATTTAGGCTGTTTTTAAGACCAGATACAAGTAGATCAGATTTAGAAACTAAGGCCAGAACGTGCACAAAGCACCATTTTAATGTTGTGACACTATTACAAGTATGCCAAGTTTAACAGTATTGCAGTGAACCAGTGTTTTTTTTGTGAAGCTACAAGTTTTTAACTTGTTGAGGAAGTAATTGATTATGTGTGGAGTAATGTGGTAATCAGATTAAGTGTTACATTTTGTATTTGTCCAGTTTTCAAGATTGCCATTTTGAAACATGGTTTGAGGCTGGACCAGAAAGCAGTTCACATTTTGAAATGTTCTAATATTTATAAACAAAAACACCACCTGGCCTGTGGTGTATCTTGCACATGTAAATTAGTGTATAGTAGGATTGTCTGACAGCTGGTTAGCTATTTGTTGGTTGTGAAGCCTCCATAACCTTTCTAAACCAGGCTCAATGTTCACTGCTTGTATTTTTGTGAGGGAAGATTACTTTTATGCATATTCTTTGTATTTTTTACAAGCTTACAAATTCTTATTTGAGTGTAGTTTCAGTCTTTGAGAATTTTAAATGTCATACATAAACCTGATTCTGGTTTTCATATTAAATCGACTTATTTATGATCGTCACCATGTAAACCTGCTATTCTTCATCCACAGCAGGCCAAGCAGCGTCAGTGGAGCAGGAAAGCTGACGTTTCAGGCCTAGACCCTTCATCAGCCCGAAACATCAGCTTTCCTGCTGTGTTCGTCCAACTCCACCTCTTGCTATCTCAGATTCTCCAGCATCTGCAGTTCCTACTATCTCCGATACATTCTTCATGCACAAATGTATTGTTGTGTTAAGAGAACAAATATAATGATGTAATAGGGGAGTTAGTTTACAGACACCTTTTTTCTAGAATTAAACTAAAGCATCAACATAATTGAGCCTTAAGCATATCTAATTGATTCAAAAGAGTTCAGACACCCAGCCTATATAATATATAACAAATATCTTTCAATTTGAAATGACAGAAGTGTTTTTGTTTATAAACATTGAAACATTTGAACTCACCTGTTTAAAAGAAATTTGAATGATCCCATTTTCATTATTTTAGGTGCTGTTGATTTTTATTTGATGAAAGCATTGCAGAAGAAGCTTAAAATTATTTTAATGCAAATTTTCATCTTAAGACCATTTACCTCCAGGATTTTATATGCCTTTTTATCAGTAAATTTGAGACTCTCTGATTAGCTGCCTGTGTCATTTTTCTCACCAATAAGGATATTAGGGAAGGTGGTCAAAGAGGGAGGCTTTAACGAGCATCTGAAAGGAAGAGGAGGTCAAAAGTTACAATTAGAGAAGGCACTTTTGAAGATCAAAATCTGGACAAGTGAAGAAGCCACCAATGGTATAGCAGTTAAATTCAGATATGTTTAAGATACCACAGTTAGGTGAGTATAGAAATCTCGAGTTGTGGGAGAAGGATGGTAGTAAAAGGAAATACCTTAGATATTCAATAACCAATGGATCAGGTCAAACCTCTGCAGCCCTACCACAAGTAATATATTGTTGCAATTATGCAATATATCTGTGAGACCACATCTGGAGTACTGCATACACATTTTGTATCCTTACCAGAGGCAGCTCAGGTAAGATTCACTTGATTTAATCAGAGATGAAAGATTTGACTTAGGTGGAGTGATTGAGTAGTTCTGGCCTATACTTGCTGGAGCTTAAAAGAATAAGATATGGTTGAAGAAAGACAAATGATGCCAGAGAGGATTGAGTAGCTGTAGAGCAGATGTTTCACCTCGTGGGGGCAATTTGGAACAACAAGTCATAGTTTTGGGTTAAGGGCTGGTGAACTTAAAACAGATGGGGAGGAATTACTTCTCTCAAAGGGCCATGAATCTGGAATTTGCTACCCCAAAATCTGGTGGATCCTCAGACAATGAATAAATTTCAGGAGGAGGTAGACAGAGTTTTAACTGGTGAAAGGTGTATGGTGAGCAGGCAAGACAGGGGATTTGAGATTGGAATGAGATCTGCCATGATTGTATTAGGTGTCAGAACAAGCTTGAAAGGGTTAACTTGGCTACTCCAGCTCCTAGTCCTTATGGTTTTAGCCACACTAAGCAGTGGTGGACCGTTAAATAACTAATGGGATGTGGAGCCACTTCAAATATCCCTATCCTCAATGGGGAGCATATCCATGCAAAAAACAAGACTGAGGTATTTGCATTTATCCTCTACATGTTTCAAGTTGAGTCATCTCCTCCTCGGAAAACCCCAGAATTGTATTAGCCAGTCTTCAGTAAATTTGATTCACTGCAACTGACATCAAGAATGGGTTGCAAGTACTGGATACTACAATGGGTTTTTTTTCCTTGAAAAACAATAGTTTGTGATAGTGATGCTTCCACAATGGAGCAAAATAAGAATTTGCAGAATAATGCTCAGTTTGTTCCACTTTACCAAATAATTGAAGTTTCACTATAATATTTCGGTTTAATCTTAAGCAATTACAATGATTAGTCATTCATCACATACAACACCACAGAACATACCAATTTTTACAAACAACTTCTGAAAAACCAAAATCAATATGCTGCAAAGTTCACATCACAGCTTAAAGTGATGTAAAAACAATTATAAGAAACAAGTGATACTTCTAAATACTAAAATTTTACTCACATTGTTTCTGGCACAAGTGTTGCGAACTCAGACTGTAGAGACCTCATAGCCATTTGAAGGTCAAATTTGAAACTGCAGGAATCCATTAAAAACCAAAAACACTTTAACTCGGGAATAAAATTAACCTCCATTTTTCTAAATCATTTATCAGCTTCAACAGGTCCAAACTGTTTCACATTCAGGTAACAGATGGAGATTTGTGACCTTTGATTCAGGAAGTGCCACAAAAATCAACCTTTTGCTCAACGTAAAACCAACTGACACCAACAGTTATTGATGAGCAAATTATACGCAATTTGTTTTAAAATTACGACATTCATTAGAAACTCAGATTACAATACTTAATTCTTGGAGGTATAAAATTTTAGTTAATTTGATGGTCATCCAGTGATTCACTTAACATACTCCAATATTTCATGAAAGTTCCTCAGCAGTTCAGATTGTCGTTTATCATATAATGAGAAACCAACAAAAACACATTGTGGCTTTCATTTCTCATTTAAAGTTTTACGGGTGTAAAGTCAGACATCAAGGCAAAAATGCACAAGTCAAGACAGATAAGTAAAGAGTTGGTTGAAGAGATAAGTTTCGGGTTCACATTAACAGAGGCAATGTGAATTGGTCTAGGGGAGTAATTCTAGAAGTCAGCTTAGAGAGTAAAAGACGTGGTCATGAATAATGAGGCATAATAAAACGGGGAAACGTAAGATGCCAGAATGGAGGGAGAGAACATTCTCCGAGACTGTGAGGCAAGTGGATTTATTTTAGTCATACATGGAATGTGGACACTGCTGGCTATGCCACCTTTTGCCCATTCCTAATTACCCAAAGAGAATTTGAGAGTCAGCCACATTGCTGTGGGTTTGGAGTCAAATGTAGGCAGACCAGGTAAGGACCACAGATTTCCTTCCCTAAAAGACATCATTGAACTAATGCTGTTTTGTTTTATCACAGTTGACAGCAATTACATGGTCAATGTTTGACCAGTTCTTAATTCCAAATTTTTATTGAACTGAAGTTTCACCGTCTTTCTCGGTAACATTCAAGTCCGTGACTCCACAGCATTAGCTGGAGTTTCTAGATTACTAATTCAGTGACATTACCACTATGCCACTACCACCTCTAAAGGACAATACAGGGATACAAATGTGTTCTTCTCCTCCTTTTCAAAGTGAAAATCTTTTCTTCTTATTGCAAGCTTTGTGTTTAATTCTGCAGTACCTTCAAGTTGCCTGAAAATATATACATTGATATTAGACTGGAGACATATCCATTTCTCAACTAATATCAGAGAATAAGGCTGCCTGGTAACCTTCGCTCATTTTGCTTCCACACATAATGGTCTACAAATTGGCTGCTATGTTTGCCGACTATAAGTTTAAAATGCTGAAATGACTATAAAGAGCTTTAGAATTCTTAGAGAACATGAATGATATTTACGTTTATTTT
Source organism: Stegostoma tigrinum (assembly GCF_030684315.1). Lineage (NCBI taxonomy): Eukaryota > Metazoa > Chordata > Chondrichthyes > Orectolobiformes > Stegostomatidae > Stegostoma > Stegostoma tigrinum. The sequence goes on from NC_081357.1 coordinate 125,834,187, forward strand.
TAATTAGCTCATGGATGTGCATTTACTGTACATCAATGTTTGCTGACACCGCCAAGTGTGGGTAACCACACATGCTTGTTTATTGGTGAACGCATGATTCCAAACACTGATGTCATCACATAGTCTTTATGTGTGATATCACGCTGAACCACATTTTTGCTCATGTGCAGGGAAGGGTATGATTTTGAATTGGGTCTCTGATGGGGAAATGAAGGCAGAATGGGGACCACACCTCCGGAGCAGGAAGTGAAAAGGGTCCAGAAGCCCAGGGCAGGGGCTTATGTACGTGTAGTGGTGGTAGCAAGGAGAGCCCAGGAGTCAGGAAGCGATGATGCAAGGAAGGTGCAGGAACCGAGAGGTCCCCTTCTGTTTTATCATCTTGCTGCGCTCTCTCAGGTCTCTTCCTCGCTGTCTCCCCTCTGGTTCTCTCCCAGATCTTGATCTTCTCCCAACAACCCTCTCCCACAATCTCCCAACCATGTAGTACGCAGATGTCGATGGCAGCAAATGCAACCTGTTGCACACTCCCAATAGTCATGAGAGGGTAAAAACCGAAAGAACTGCAGATGCTGTAAATCGGAAACAAAAATAGAAGTTTCCGGAAAAGCTCAGCAGGTCTGGCAGGATCTGTGAAGAGAAATCAAAGTTAGAACTGATGGTGGTTAGGAAAAATGTCAGATAATATGCAGAAGATAGGCGATAAGGAATGAATGATAGGGGGATAAAGCCCAGAGAGAGAGAAAACAGTTGGACAGACGAAGGACAGGATAACAATCCTGCTGGGAGGGTGAATAGCTGTTAATCGAGGTTGTTGGTAGCTAACGATAGGTACTGTGTAATGGCAGACTATGTGATAACAAGGCCTGGTGTGTGGGATGGGAGCATTTGGGCATGGTGAGTTCAGGTTTTTAAGCTAGTTACTGTACGAGCAACAATTTAGTTCCAAGCCAGGAGGGGTGTGTCTGCCTGTGTGTCAACAGTTTTTATTCTCTTCTTGGTGTTCTAGAGGTTTACAGGTTGGGCTTTCAAAGAGTACATCAAAGTTGACATAAAGCAGGCAGGTGTCATGATTACATCATATCAAGATGACATACGTTCAGATGCTCAACATTTCTCACCCAATTCAGAACCCAATGACTTTTTTCCATTTTCCTTGACAATTTTTATTTGGGCTTTGATACAATATAGCACTCTACGGGAGATCTTGAAACCTGTGCAAACAGCGCGCTCAGTAGTATTTCTCTTCAACTAAAGATAAAGTTCCTATTGCCTCAGGACATAGGACTGCTTAGTCATCGGAGAGAGAGACAGTTGGTGGTGAGTTGAGAACATAGACCAGTACAGCACAGTACAAGCCGTTCGGTCCACGATGTTGTGCTGACCTATTATCCTACTCTAGGATCAAATTACCCTGCATATCCTCTCTTTTACTTTCATCTATTTACTAATTTATCCTGAGCGTCACCATGCTTCATAAAGGACAGAAAAAAACCTCTTCACAACTGCCATACAGATTAAAGTCTGAAAGAATAGAACTCCACTGTAAAACTTAATTTTCAGAGCGAGAAAAGTTGTTTATAATAAATAAGAAATACCACATTATTAAAATTACACTTAGACTTGAATATCAAGTTCCAGTTTTAATTGACATGTTCATTGGGTAGATATTGCAACATCATGCCCTTTGTCTATGAATGTGCAGTTCCCTTGATAAGGTACAGGAGTAGCAAAGTTTACATAGGAGCAGCAACAATAGCTTGTTTGTGTAAAGAAGCTTTAATTGAAAGAGGCATGTTCCTGAGAGTGTCATAGGAAGCTACCAAACAAAATGTGACTGTGTGCCGCAAAAGAAAGCATCAAGGTCAGTGACCAAAAACTTGGTAAATGAGGTAGGCTTTAAGCAGTGTCTCAGAGAAGGAAAAGGTGTTGGTGAAATTTATGAAGGGTTCTGGTATTTGGGGCCAAGGTTGCTGAAGGAGTGCTAAAATTGCTGTGTGTTATGAGATTTTATATGGAGGGTTGAGGCCACAATGGGATTTGAAAATTAGGAGTGAAAAATTGCAAGTTGCCACAAGATCAGCCAAACAGATTGTCATAGGTAGGGATGATTGCTGAATGAGAGACAATGTGAGCTATCATACAGACAGTAGCAAATCTTTTGATGAGCACATATTTATGGAATGTGAGAGGAGAGGATTACAAATGTTGTGATGAGATGTAGTGAAGACATGGAGGGAGGTTTTAGCAGTGGAAGTGTGAGACCAAGATGGAATCAAGTAATGATGTATTGGCACATGAGGACAGTCTCATTGATGGTGTGGATACGTTGTCGCAAGTTCGTATCTGTAAAATGTAGCTCCAAGATTGCAACTTGAGCCATTGTGTTATTCTATTGGCTCTTCTTGAATCTTGCGGCCTTTGTTATATCCCCCACCATATGATGGACCAAAATTGTATGAAGTTTTCAGATGAGATCTTAATCTAGTTTGCAATTTTTTAAATCTTTCCCCTCTCACCTTAAACCTTTGCCCTCGAGTTTTGGACTCTCCCAGCTGTGGGAAAAGACTTTATTTATTTACCCTATCCATGCCCCTCATGATTTCATAACCTCTGCAAGGTCACCCTTCAGCCTCAGACACTCCAGGGAAAATAGCCCCCAGTCGATTCAGCCTCTCCCTAGAGTTCAAACCATCCAACTCTGGCAACATCTTTGTAAACCTGTTCACTACCTTTTTGTCACCTAACCAATTACTAGCAATTTCCCTTCTGACTACATATCGAACCTGTTGTTTCCCCATCTCAAGGTTACCTTTTGAAACAATCGTACTGTTGTGCAACCATATGAGCTAGGAACAGCAGTAGTTCCTCAAGTCAGCTTCACAATTTAATAAGGTCATGGCTGATCTGATTGTAGTTTTACCTCCATCTTCCCACCCCCAGCAAACTTTCACCGTGTTTACTTAGAATTTATCTGTCTCTGCCTTTAAAGTATTCAGAGACTCTGCTTCCATTCCCTTCTGAGGAAGGACATTCCAAAGACCATGACCCTGTAATAGAAACAATTTTGCATCACCCATGTCTATGTGACTCGTCTCTTAATTTTGAAAGGACTTGCCATTGCTTTCATTGTTCAATCAACTTATAATCCCTGACTGCTCACTCCAGTGATTAATCAGTGGCAAATTGGGCACAGGTTTTCAGTAGTAGGCATTTATAATAAATTGACAAGTATTTTTATAAGGCAAATAATGTGACACAAAGTGACAGCATATCGTCAAGTTGCTGAGCTAAGAAGTGCCCATAGATTCAAATACAGAGAATTTATAACCTCAAGTCACTGTGCAGAAGTCCTCTGCACTCAGTAGTTCTTCTGAAGTTATATTGTGTCCATTGGAATGCAGTTTTTACTTTGTGTAGGACCCCAAGGCGATGAGTCTATTATGGTAATCTAGATAATAAACAAGGTTGATACAGTACTTGGGATATATATGGAGGTGCGAACTGGAGCAGAAGTAGGCCATTCAGCCCCTTGAGTCTGTTCGGCTGTTCAATGAGAGCATCACTGTTTTGATTGTAACCTCAAATCTACATTTCTGTTTTCCTCTGACCTTTCAACCCCCTGCTTAACACATCGCTGTCTACCTCCACCTTTAAAGTATTTAAGGATTCTGTCTGCACCTCCATTGCAGGGAGACAAGTTTAAAGATTTATGACCCTATGAAAGAAGAAAAAAAGTTGCCTTATCTCTGAATGAGTAATCCCAGATTTTAAATAGTGATTCCTTTTTCTAAATTCTCCCACAAGACAAAGCATCCTTTTCATGTCAACCTCATGAAGATCTCTTCAGGTTTAATCAGTTTCAAATAAGTCACCTCTTGCTCTTCTAAACTACAGAGAATACAACCTAATCTGACCAAGCTTTCCTCATAATAGCCTTTAAATATCTGCCTCTGTATCTCTTAACTAATTTGCCAGTTCACAGTAGCCAGTTCTGTTTCAAGCCCTCATAACTGCCCTTATTCAGATATTTAAAAATTTGTCTCGGATCCACTCCCCTCTCACTCAAACTAAAATTCATTCTTATTATACTACCTAGGAGCACCGTCACTATGCGATGACAAATAATCCCGTCACGCTGCATAAAAACAAGATCTTGTATAGCCTGCTGTCTGTTGAACTGCAAAATGTACTGTTATGGGAAACTATCCTGAAAAAATTATATGAACATCTCATCGAGGCTATCTTTGCTCATCTGCTTTTTCCAGTTGATATTTAGATTAAAGTCTCCCATCCTATGCCTTATAAACTCTTATGTTCCTTCCTTTATACCCCATGCTGGCCTGTGGCTACTGTTAGGGAACCTATTCACCATTCCCTCAAGTGATTTCTTGCTGTTACTATGTTTAATTTCTACCCAGACCTTTTCTAAAATTTGATTTCCTGAACTTGGGCCATCTCTCTCTATGGCAATAATACTATTATCAACTAACATAGCCACTCTTCCACCTTTTCCCTCTCTCTTGTCATTCCTTAATCTCTTGACCCCCTTCAAGATTCGTGTCCTAATTCAAGCCATTCTAATCATGTCTCTGTAATGGCTGATAGATTGTACTAATTCATTTCTATTGCTTGTTTAGTTAATGTGTTTTGTTTCAAAGTTACAACTAATGCCCAACTTGGGTTTTTAAAGCGTAAGGATTGTGGATGACATTGAGCAATGTTGATATCCTGGAATATAGACCACAGTAAAGAAGTGTTGTTCTTTCAAGTCCAATTTGAACATAGGAGGAAGGTAAATTGTATGCATTGATTATGGATAAGGTCAAAAATCTCAAATCAGGTTTTTCTGAGGAAGGGTCCTGACTCGAAATATCTATTTTCCTGCTCCTCTGATTCTGCTTGGCCTGCTGTGTTCATCCAGCTCCACACTGCGTTATCTCCGACTCCTTACTATCTTACTATCTCCAGGTTATAGTCCAACAGATTTATTTGAAAGCACAAGCTTTTGGAATCTCATTCCTTCAATACCTGAAGGAGGCTTGAGGCTCCAAAAGGTTGTATTTTCAAATAAACCTGTTGGACTATAACCTGGTGATAGTAAGGTAGTAAGGAGTCGGAGATAACACAGTGTGGAGCTGGATGAACACAGCAGGTCAAGCAGAATCAGAGGAGCCAGAAAACAGATGTTTCGAGTCAGGACCCTTCTTCAGAAAAACCTGGTGGTGTTTAGATTTCTGACCTTGTCCACCCAGCCCAACATTGGCACCTTGGCAGTGGATGGCTTTGAAAGATATGAGGAAGCTTTAGATGAGTACTGAAAGTGTTCTTCAGATTGAAAGAGACATTTTAGAAATTAGGTGCGAGAGGCAACACAATTTCTCATTAAATATGTGCAAGAAATGCTCAAGAACTTTTCCAGATAGAGTAGTAGTACTAAAATTATGAGCGGTCAAAATTTATAGGGACCCCAAGATTTATAGATTCGTGGAGGTTTACAGCACGGAAACAGACCCTTTTGGTCCAACCAGTCCATCCCGACCATGTTCTCAAACTAGTCCCACCTGTCTGCTTCTTGCCCATATCCCTCCAAACCTTTCCAATTCATGTACTTATCCAAATGTCTTTTAAACGTTGTAATTGCCCCCACATCTACCACTTCCTCTTGAAGTTCATTGCACACGTGAACCACCCTCTGTGTTTTTAAAAAAATTACCCCTCCTGTCTTTTTTAAATCATTTTCCTTCAGCCTTAAAAACATATTCCCTACTCTTGAAAACCTCCATCTTGGGGAAAGGACAGCAATCATTAGCTCTATCTGTACCCCTCATTATTTTATAAACTGCAAGTGCAGGTGTCCTTATTTTCAAGATGGTCATTGGGCACATTTCAAAAAGCTTTCTGTAAATTGGGGAGCTCCTATTGTGACCGAAAGACTGCTCCATCTGAACTGGAACTGTTCAAGAACCCAAATTACGGAGATAAGAGAGTTAAACTGCTTTTTTGTATCCTGTGTAAAGAGGAACCCATTCTACAAAAAGCTGTAGCTTTCCTAAGGTCTACTGCTACTTCGTTCTGAATAACATACAGTATGTTAACCTCCTGAGAATTTGAGAGTTATTTCTGTTGTCTTGTGTTTGTAATTGTATGATTTATTCATGCAATGATTTTTTGGGATGTAGGATGCAATACCTGAGAGGGAGGTGGAGGCTGATTCAGTTGTCACGTCAAAAGAATGTGATCCCAAAGAAAGAATTTCCAGAGCTATGAGGAAAGGAACAAGGAGCAGGGCTAACTAAATTGCTCTTGCAAAAAACCAGCACATAACTCAGTTGGATAAATGGCCTCCTTGACTGTAATTATTCTGTGATCTTTAAAGCCAATTGAATTTTCCGTGCATGAGGCGATAAAGTATTAGTTGAAAGATAAGCGGGGATAAATTAAATCAAACTCATAATTGCGAAATTTTTCAGTCATATCTGATGCTTTTGACTTGGTGCTTTTGTTATGATCGTGACTGTAATTACATGTGTAATGTTTTATTCTTTCATGGCTGTGGGAGTTTCCAGCAAGGCCAGCATTTTTTTGATTTGTCCCTAATTGCCTTTGAACTGAATTGCTTGCTTACCCATTTGAGGGTAATTAAAAATCAACCACAATTCCGTGGATGTGGCACCTCATGTAGGCTAGGCCAGGTAAAGCTGCCAGTCTTACTTCCCCAAAGAACATCAGTGCGCCAAATGGGTTTTTGCAACCGTTGATAGTTTAATGTGTTGAGAAGCTGAAAGTACTTCTGTGCAAACTTGTTGTGGTGTCATCACGACCATTGCTGTCTCTTGCTTCTGAGAGTGACTAGTTGCAAGTACTAATATAATGCAAACAGCCAAGCTCCTGACGCTTTTTTAAAAATAGATATTGGGACTGGGTCTATATTGTACAAAGCGTTGCAAGTAGGAAGCGAGAATTTTGACTTCCAATATTCTGCAGAGCGCAATTTAAGGATGAGTTTCGGGCTTTTGCTCCCTAATTTTCACCTATGAATATTAAAGAAATACAAATTCTTTTATTGATCCCTGTCAGTGATTTACTAGAAATCAAGATAGTTTATACTTGACAGTTCATTCAAGTTTGTTTGGAGAGCTTCAACTGTTTTGTCTCTTATGAACATTTGAACTGAAACAGGAACCTTTTTAAATAGGGAATGAGTATTACTTATTGCAGTGGCATTTATCATTTTATCTAGATTTTATCTAGTTACAAAATTTTGAATCAGTGGTAACATTGTTACTCTTTCATAGTAATTTGTTTATTAGTTTAAATGTTTATAAATTTGACTAAAATCATGTCTCACTGTGTAGCGTGTTGGAAATCAACCTATATTCCCAGTCTCAATAAAAATAAAACTTTGTAATCAAGGTACGCAAAGTGCCTAATTTACCTGTGAGATAGACTCTGGCTCACAGAAGACACGGGCAGGTTTTTGCATTGAACAAGAACTATTAGTTACAATTAAATAGATTCTAATCACTGGTAAACAATTGTGCACTGTCAAGATATAACACCACTAGCTAAATCTTTTTAGGTTACATTTGCTGCCTCCAAGCGTGAATGTGTATTAATGGATGCAGGGTATGAAGAGATAGGACTGTGGGAGTGGAGAGGACAGGCAGAGCCTGCCTGTCCAGACTGCTGTGGTTGTCATCATTGACCTGCATTCCCCACCTCCACCAAGTCCCACCCTCTGGCCCATTTGCTTCGCATTCCAATCTCACATCTGTTCCGTACACATGCTCATTACAGACTATTGTGTAGTAGGAGGCCTGGAATTATGTGCACAGACATCACTATGTGAGCATCTAGGCATAATCACCTCACTGGTGGACTGAATGGCCTCTTCCTGTGTTGTTGCACATTCTGTGGAAACTCACTTTCATTTTCTCCACAGAGAAACATGACATTAGAGGGAAAATCAAAAATAGGTTTAAAGATATTGAGTTTGTTGGCATGCTTGCTGAGCTGGATGGCTATCATACAGACATTTCGTCACCATGCTAGGTAATATCATCAGTGCAGCCTCTGATGAAGTGATGTTGTTCTACTGCACTTCGTATTTATATGATCCAGTCTGTTAAGTTGGGTTGTGTCATTTCCGGTTCAGTTTGTTCTGCATGGGTTTGTATATGGGTTCTAATTCCACCTGTTTGATTGCATTATGGGTTGAAAACCAGACCTGTACGCATTCCCGTGTGTGTCTGTGGTTGGCTTGAGCTAGGATGGTCACATTGTCCCAGTTAAATTGGTGGCCTTTATAGTCCAAGTGCATCGAGATGAGGGGAAGTTTGATGTGTCATTTTGCTGCAAACTGGTGTTCATGTATCCTGATGGCTAGTTTCTGTCTGGACTGGCTGATGTAATGTTTTTTTCCAGTCATTGGAAGGTATTTTGTAAACTAATTTGGTCCTGTATGTCATGGGTATTGGGTCTTTGGTCCTTGTGAGTGTTTGTAGTGTGGCTGTGAGTTTGTGTGCTACCTAGTGGTCACAGGAATCTTGTCAGTTCTGATATGTTCATGATATAGAGTAGTGTGGCCAGTGTACTGGGCATACTGTGCCCTCTTGGCACTATTCATCTAGTAGGCACCTGCGGATGATGATGGGATATCTGTTGTTATCAAGGACCTTGTATGAGTGCTCTTCTTCCTTCCTGTGTAGTTCTGGCATGTTGCAATAAGTTATGGCCCATTTGAACAGTGTCTTAACACTGCTTTGTTTGTGGATGTTGGGGTGATTGCTGTGGAAACTAAGGAGTTGGTCAGTGTAGGTTCCTTCCTATATATTGTTGTTTGAAATTCTCCATTGGTCATTCATTCTGTCCTGTGGCCGAGGAACAGAAGTTGATTGTCTTCCTCTTCTCTTGTAAATTTGACCCAGTGAAAACGTTGTTGATGACGTGGCGTGTCTCTTCTAATTTGGTATGTTTAGTGATGTCAAAAGTGTCACCATGTACCAGATCCACAGTTTTGGCTGTATGAGTGGGAGGGTAGTGCGTTCCAGTCTTTCCATGACTGCCTTTTTCAATAAGTTCTGAGATGGGTGACCCCACAAGTGTGCCGCCGATGTGTTAGAATATTTGGCTGGTAAAAATGAAATGCACGTTGAGACATAAACCTAATAGTCTGAATATGTTGTCCTTGCTGATAGAGCTGTTTTTGGAGTCAGTGTTTCTGCTGCATCCAGTAATGTAGAAAGTGTTTCTTGCACTGGTGGTACATCAATGGATGTGAATAATGTGATGTCAAAGGATACCAAAATTTCATCGTTGTTGATTTTAATGTTCTTGAGATTGTTAAGAAATTCCTTTGTTGAGTGGGATGATCCGTCGACCAGGTGTTTCAGCCTCTTCTGTGGGTCCTTGACCAGTTTGTGTATAGGTATGTCTGGCAGGGAGACAGTGGGACTGAGGGGGATGTCTGGTTTGTGTTCTGTGTAGTCCGTAGAAGCAGGGCTTGTTCGAGCTCTCTGGTTCCATTTTCATGTAATCTGTTTTGGTTATTTGTCCTGCATTATTTTTAGTCTCCTCAGCGCTTCAGTTATCCCGTTTGCTGGTTGCGATGTTGGGCCTATGTCCACCTGTTGGTAAGTGTGTATATCTGCAAGCAGTACCCATGTTTTTCAGTATAGTCTGGTTTGTTGATAATGATGGGCTTGCACCCTTTGTCAGCTGATAGGATTATGATATTCCTGTCTTTTTTTGAGTCCTTTGAATGCTTTTCTCTCTGTGTTAAGGGTGTCCCATTGTTTACTATAGGGAATTATGTTTCAAATGGCTTGTTGTGTTTTGTTCGTGAGTCCATTACCTTTTAGTGTAGCTTCCAGAACGGCCATGAAGACTGATCTGTTCACGTCAAGTGGTTATAGTTTAGTCCACATTTTATTAAGACTTTCTCAGTTTCTGTAAGTGTCCTGCTGAATAGGTTTCTTATCCATGAGTCTAGTTTGTCGTCCTTGTTTTTGTGGTGGATCTGTTTGATCAGTTTTGCCCTGCAGCATGTGTTTCTTTCTCGTTCGTGTCCAGTGTTGTTTGATGGAGATGGCCTGTTGCAGAGTTTTAGTCCATTGCTGGTTGGTACTGTTACGTATAATGATTTTCGGCGTGAAATTTCTTGTTTGTACTTGTAGAACTGGTTATGGGCATCGTTGATCATTACCCATAGCATTCTCTAGCCATTTTGTTCGGCTATTTTGCATGCCACTGGGTTGTTGACTGGAGGTTTGTACTTAACGCGGTGGGGACAGTGCCTCGTTCCTGAAAGTGGAGTTATTCGTGGGTAACACTCATTCGGTTGGCGGATGTTTCCCACTATTGGGCTGTTTTGAGTGTGTTGCACTTGTAGACGTTTAAGGTTCTTGCAAAGATTTGTAGCTCAGGTTGTGGATGAGGTTATTGGCTTGATCGACGAGCTGGCTGGTTATCGTACAGACATTTCATCACCATGCTAGGCAACATCATCAGTGCGGCCTCCGATGAAATGATTAGATTCCCTACAGTGTGGAAACAGGCCCTTCGGCCCAACAGGTCCACACCGCCACTTGAAGCATCCCACCCAGACCCATCCTCCCTATAACCCGCACACCCCTGAACACTACGGACAATTTAGCATGGTCAATCCACCTAGCCTGCACATCTTTGGGCTGTGGGAGGAAACCGGAACACCCGGAGGAAACCCACGCAGAGGGAGAATGTGCGATTTCCACACAGACAATCACCCGAGGCTGGAATCGAACCCGGGTCCCTGGTGCTGTGAGACTGCAGTGCTCACCACTGAGCCACCGTGCTGCCCTTCATTGATGTTGTTCTATACTACTTGATATTTGAACAAATCAGTCTGTTAAGTTGGGTTGTGTCACTTCCAGTTCTGTTCTGCGTAGGTTTGTATATGAGGTCTAATTCCACATGTTTGTTGATTGCATTATGGGTGGAAAACCAGTTCTCTAGGAATTCCTATGCGTGTGTGTGGTTGGCTTGAGCAGGGATGGTTTTCAACCTAATGCAATTAACAAACGTGTGGAATTAGACCCACATACAAACCCATGCAGAACCGAACCAGAAATGACACAACCCAACTTAACAGACCGGACCATATAAATACCAAGCAGAGTGGATCAATGCCACTGTATGATAACCAGCCAGCTCATCGAGCAACCCAACATCCTTCTCCACAACCTGAGCTACAAATCTTTGCAAGAACCTTAAATAAAGATTGAAATGGGGGTTACCATTGATCCAGAAGGTGCCTTTTCCTGCACGTTAAATTTAATTACTGAAAAGATAAGGGACACAATTTCTTTACACTAGAACTTGTTATAAAAGCATCTTGGCAGAGGGCTAGCATGCGGCTTGAGTTAAACCTATACATAGAAGAGAGATTAGCATGGTCATAGGAAATGAGATGGTATCTGCTGAAAGGTATAGAAACCAAATATATTCTGAATGGTCAAAAATATTTGATGTTGTGTCTTACCAACTTTATTGAATTCATTAAAGAAGTAACAGAAATTAGACACGGATAATATGATAAAATTTCTGGATTTTCGAAAGCCGTTGTAAATAAGAGAGATTTGTTGTTAATGTTTGTTACTCAGATATGCAAAAGGTGGAAACAAATGCTAAAAATGGTCATGCATACTTCGCCATTGTATCCAGTAAGTAATTCAGAATTTAAATCAAACTGATAGCTTAAGTTGTAGTTGACATACAGAGCATATATGTTTTCAAGAGAAAGCCATCTTTAGCATGTCATGGGGAAAGGAGTAGAAGGAGATGTACATCGCATTAGATCAGGAGGAATGATAGGAGTTTGTATAGAGCATTAGAAATGGCCAGTTGACCAAATAGCTTGTTCCTGTGTTAGAGGTTCCTATACAGTTTTACTATTAGTATACAGCTAGCTAAAGTACTTCAGACTTATGAAATTCTGTGGAATAATTCTGAGATATAATCTGAGTTCTGTGGTAGCTTATGATTTCTCCTATCCGTGTAGTAAAAACAGGCTTATTATAAAGCTTGAATGTATTTATGACACCTGACAACAACTTGACAAGTTAATGCAAGTGATCCAAACATAACAGTTGAACTTGTGTGCTTAGTTAGGACAGAATTTAAGTTTGACCAAATTGTGATGGGAAAAAAAACTAGGTACAATGAAGCTTTGAGCAGTGCTGAGACCCACCAAAGGAACAAGTTGTTGCTGGTGTCTCTTATACAACATTGCCCAATAGAATTTGCTGACTAGCCACAAGTATAGTGACAGTCATGATATATATCTTTAACTATCTACCATGGTTCAGCTACCAGGGAAATCAGTGCACAGTTGCAAATTTAGTTTTTTGTCTGGCTGATAAAAGCAGAAAAAGTTGAACTACACATACTTTCTTTATATAAATGGACATTGTGACTATATGCCTAATGATAAATGACCCTGATGTGGCTGAGTTAAACAGTCCTTGGATAAGCATATGGATGATTGTGGGATAGTGTAGGGGGATGGGCTTAGATTAGTTCACAGGTCGGCGCAACATCGAGGGCCAAAGGGCCTGTTCTGCGCTGTATTGTTCTATGTTTTATGATAGTGTGTGTTATTCCTTTCCCTTTAGTGATCAGAAATGGAATTAGTTACATTTGGATTCCATTGCTTCATTGGACCAACGCAAATTTCTGCGTGGAGTGGCTATCATTTTTAGTGATCGTGGGGATGCCCTTACTTGTCTTTTTAAATCAGTGATTGTATTTCTTTTGTTTTGAAGGGAAATGTGCACTAAGTACTGACCTAGCCAGCAATATCTGCATCCCATGAGCTAATTAAAGAAAGTATAAATACCATTCATTTTGAACTCTTGGTTTTCTAGTCACAAGCTGGGGGGACACTGTTGTGGAATTCATCCCAGAAAATTTATAATTTCTGTGAACGAAAGCAAAATACTGCTGATTCTGTAAATCTGCAATGAAAGCAGGAAAATATCCAGCCAGATAGTACATGTGAGGTTTAAAAAAAACCATCAAAATTTCAGGTCAGCGATCTGCCATCAGAAGAATGAATACTGTGGTGTTGGTAGCTCCAGATTGTTTTGGAGACTGCCTCTTGAATTGTTGAATCAGTATTGAGGAAGAAGGAGTACAGTATGACAACTCGAATGCAGTCTAAACAAGAGATAACAAGGTGTAGATCTGGATGAACACAGCAGGCCAAGCAGCATCGAGGAGCAGGAAAGCTGATGTTTCAGGCCTAGACCGTTCTTCAGAAATGGGGGAGGGGAAGGGATTCTGAAATAAATAGGGAGAGAGGAAGATGCAGATAGAAGACGGATAAATGAGAAGATAGGTGGAGAGGAGACAGACAGGTCGTAGAGCAGGGGTGGGACCAGTAAAAGTGTGTGTAGATGGGGAGGTAAGGAGGGGTTGGGTCAGTCCAGGGAGGACGGACAAGTCAAGGGGGCGTTTTGAGGCCAGTATAAAGGAGATGGAGGTGGAGCTTGAGTTGGGAGGAAGGACAGGTTCGGGAAGCAGGGACAAACTGGGCTGGTTTTGGGAGGCGATAGATGAAGGGTCTAGGCCCAAAACGTCAGCTTTTGTGCTCTTGAGATGCTGCTTGGTCTGCTGTGTTCATCCACCTCCACACTTTGTTATCTTGGTTTTGGGAGGCAGTTGGGGGAGGGGAGATTTTGAAGCTGTAAACAAATGTTACCATGTAAAAATGTAAACACAGTGGTTTCCCTAGCAACTAATTATGATGCCTATGCTTCTGTAATAAAATGGTGCATCTGAAATGGTGTTTACTTAAGTAACAAATGCTGTGATTAACATTTCAATGTAAAAGTGTTGATTGTTAACCAAGAAACAGATATGTAGAGATAATGGGAACTGCAGATGCTGGAGAATCTGAGATAACAGTGTGGAGCTGGATGAACACAGCAGGCCAAGTAGCATCTTAGGAGCACAAAAGCTGACGTTTTGGGCCTTGACCCTTCCGAAATGTCAGCTTTTGTGCTCCGAAGATGCTTCTTGGTCTGCTCTGTTCATCCAGCTCCACACTTTGTTAGCAACAAATATGTAGACTTTTTTTAAAAAAAAGACTGGTACAGTGCATTTTCAGCAAACTTGAGTACATGTTCCTGAAGGAAATTTAGGAATAGGTTAGAAATGCACTGTCTCACACTTCAAAATACACTGTCTCAAAATTTGTTCCTTTGCCTTTTGAGTCACTTGCTATCCTAAGCGTTGGATCTAGAGGAGACACCATGTCCCACATGTGAACAAAATTAGAATTGTCTAGGAAATTGAATCTTCCTCTGGGTAATTCCACAATAGCCGACACCCTACAAAAGTCTCCATACAAATCGGAGACTTTGGATAGTTCTGATGTAGTTCAGTAAAATAATTGCTCAGGAAAAGGTGGACTATTACATACTCTAACTCCTGAGTAACTTTTTAAACTGACTCCAAACATACCTGACTGTCAGTGCCTGTCTTATTGCACCCCTGACTCTGACTGACAAGCCCCCACCTCTCTGTCTGTCTCTCTTGCGCTTGCTCTCACTCACCAAACTCTTGCTGCCAGCACTGACCATCTGTTCCTCTCTGCCTGCCGGACTGGACTTGCCCTTAGACCCGGCATCAATCCTCCCGACCCCCAACAGATCTGATTTCTCCAACCTACCCTGACCTAATCTAAACACTTAGCTGCCATTTGCACCTTTCTCAAATGGTACCGTGGCATTCAGCCCATCTAGCACACTATTTATCTGTTTCCGCACTGGCCGCGATTTTCACAAAGGATTTTCTTTCTCAACCTCTCCCCTTTCCTGACGCATGATGACCCTCAGCTTAAAGCACCACTTCTGTCTCTAATGATCCCCTAGCAAGCTGGCACATAACTCTCCCCACCTGGTACCCAACTTCCCTGCCTCCTTACTTATATGTTATTCTTCTCTCTCTCTTCTACCCTTCCTGATACTAAGCCACTGCCATTTGACAGCTGATCCTCCCTTGCACTATAATATCGGTCTTGCCTTGTGTAAATGGTAAAGTTGCCATAGTCCAAAGGACTATGGGCTGCTATCTCAGAGAGACAGGTGGCCGTTTAACATGAGGGTCACCACACCTTATGATAGGGACCAGGTTGAGAAGGCAAGACCTTCATGGTAACTTCAGCCTGGTCTGAAAATTGAACCTGTATTATTAGGGTCCCTGCACCAAAACCCAGCCAACTTACCAGCTGAACCAACAGACCACCCCCCCCACCCCTTACTCTTTGACAGCAGCTGTCAAAGTGGCTGTCAGGATGTTTTAAATTTCACACTACAGCATTGGACTGATTCTTTGGTTCTAATGTATTCTATGACTGCAGTGAAAGGCAGTGTAGTTTCCCTCCCTTTGACAGTTCTGCACTAGGAAAGAATGGTCACAGTTGAAGTACAGGCGGTCCCTGGATTGTGAACAGAGTCTGTTTTAGAGTCTCTTCGCGAGGTGATTTTTGTTGGAACATGATGCAGGACAGTGTAAAACAACTATTTGAAAGTGCAGGAAATGTTCATATGTTGGGTCTTTTAAATTTACACCCCTGGCCCTTTTGTGGCGCAATGATACTGTTGCTACCTCTGGACTAGGTGGCCAAGGATCAAGTTCCACCTGCTTCAAAGATGTGGAATAACATCTTTGAACAGGCTGATTAGAAAAATAGGTTAAATTAAAAATAAAATTACACTCTGATGTAAGATCATGCTTGTAAGTTGGATGTTTAAATAAACAGGCCCCCCTGTATGACTCCACATGTTTGAGGTATCTCTGAGTAGTGACTTTTCTCAGAAAGGCAGGACACACTTGTTCTTAAAAATAAGTCTGCATAAATTGGCTTATTAATTGCAAGTCACTATAGACGGCTGCAAAGAATGGTTGTCAAAGTTAATCTTGTGGGCAGTCTGGTAACATTTGTATTGATGAAATTGGGAAAAGAGTGCGAACCATTTCCCTGAAATAGAATTTTACTACGCTACCTGAAATGTTTGCTTTGCAGTTGGTGAATATCATTGGTAGATTCTCTAATGTTTTACCTGAGCATATCTGTGACTTCGTACTGATTGGTTTGTTTAAATTTGAATATTTTGCATGTTTTGGGAAATGGTGCTAAAACTTTGACAGCTTATTTCTCAACTAAAAGGGAATACAGCTTTGAAGGGGGTAAGAATTCTGAATTCTTCTCAGAATAATAATCTCAGATTCCACCTTTTAATTGAATACCAAATTGGTTTTAAGGTAGGAGACGGAGAGTGTTGGAGAAGGGTTGATTTTCAGACTGGAGGCCTTTGACTAGTGGTGTTTGGTACTGGGTTCATTTTTCTCTGTCAATTATATAAATGATCTGGATGAGAATATAGGATGCATGGTTAGTAATTTTGTGGATGACACCAAAGTCGGTGGTATAGTGGACAGTGAAGAAGGTTATCTAAGTTTACAAATAGATTTTGATCAATTGGATCAGTGGGCTGAGGAGTGGCAAATGGCGTTTAATTTAGATAAATGCGAAGTATTGCATTTTGGTAAACCAAACAAGGGCAGGACTTGTACAGTTGGTGGTACAGCCCTGGGTAGAACAGAGAGACCTAGGGGTTCAGGTTCATTATTCTTTGAAATTGCCGTCAGAGGTAGACAAAGTGGTTAAGAAGGCATTTAGCATGTTTGCCTGCACTGCTCGGAGTGGAGTATAGGAGTTGGGACATCATGTTGTGGTTGTAGAGGGCATTGGTGCAGTCTCTTCTGGCATAATGTGCACAGTTCTAATATCCCTGTTATAGGAAGAATATTATTAAACAGGAGAGGGTTCAGTAAAGATTAACCAGGAAGTAGCTGGAAATGGGAAGTTTGAGGTTATAAAGATAGGCTGGGACATTTTTCACTCAAGCATTGGAGATTGAGGGGTGACCTTATAAAAGTTTTTATAAAATTAAGATGCATAGATACGGTGATTAGTAAGGGTCTTTTCCCTAGACTTGGGGATTTCAAGACTAAAGGACTTATTCTGAAGGTGAGAGGAGAAAAATTTTAAAAGGACATGGGGTCAACTTGTTTTTGCAAAGAGAGTCGTTTACGTGTGGCATAAACATCCACAGGAAGTGGTAATGCAGGTACAGTCATAACGTTTAAATGACATTTGGATAAGTACATGAATAGGAAAGGTTTGGAGTGATATGGAGCAAATGCCATCAGGTGGGATTAATTCAGTTTGGAACATGGTTGATGTGGACTGGTTTGAAGAAAGGGTCTGTTTTCATGTTGTATGACTGAGCAAAATTTGAGCAAATATAATATTTAGTTTCATGTATGTAGCCTCTTCCTCCATTTATTGATTTAAAAATACCGGGAGATAATTTGTTTTGATGTTTTCACGCTGTGTTAATTGAATTGTCAAGTTTGTGAAAATCTACTTGTGCGGTAGAACTTGTATTATCTTGCTCTTTTGCTAAGTGCGTTGATCCGTCTGTTCAATATAACCTTCACATTTTGATTTCAGTCTTTAAAATAATTTTGAATTTATTTATGTTCTGAGGTCCAAAAATTGGGAAGATATGTTTTATCGATAACTTTCAGAAGCGTTATATGTCATCTGAAATGGTGCATCTGTTGGTCTGATCATTTTTGTTATCTTCAGATTAACCAGGGCTTCTTGGAATTGTACAATGCAAGAGAGCCCCTTTAGCCCATTGAGTTTGTACCACTGAAAATATTCTATGACCTACAGTAGTTCCACTTGCCCTCACTAGCCAGTGGCTTTCAATGTTATGACATCTTAGGTACTCATGCAAGTATATTTTAAAGGTTGTGTGGTTTCCCGCCTCAGTTATCCTCTCAAAGAACAGGAAAACCAAGAGGGAAAAATAGTTTTTTTAGTTGGTGTTCCCTTGACAGAATATTATGCTTTAGGACAAATGTGCATTTTTAAAATTATATAAAGAATGAATTAGTAATTTGAAGGATTGGTCGCAAGCTAATCTATTCAGCTGTTGTCCTGCAGATATTTGCTTTTTGACTATTTATCCAATTCCTATTTGAAATTAACTATTGAATCCACTTCCAGGTTTACGTCACCTAGATCATCGTAACAAAATAGTCTTCTCTTGTTATTTTGTCATTTATCTTTTAACCCATGTCCTTCAGTTCCTTCTGCTGTAGAAAACTGTCCATAGGGATAAACCCTTCAATCTTCTGAATTCTTTTTAACATGGTAATTCTCCCCATATCTGACTTGGCTCTGAAGAGGACATTGTCAGCTTCTGCAGTCTCTTCGTATAACACAAGACTGCATTCTGGTACCATTTATAGTCCATCTCTTTTGCACCCTCAGCAAATCCTTGAAATCCTTCCTGAACAGTCTTATCACCTTGTCATGGCACAATCAAAAGATTTGTGGGCATAAAGCCCCAGCATTTTATGTTTTTGCATTTGTTTAAAGTTCTGTGATTTAGTTTATACTTGCTGTCTTCATCCTTCTTTTAATTGCATCACTGCACACTTCAGTGCATTGAATTTCATCTGTCATATTTCTACCCATTTCAGTTGTCTTTCTAGCTCCTCCTGAAGTTTACCAATGTCGTCCTCTGTGTTCACTACATTTTCAACTGTGCCAGCATCAAACTTTGAAATAATGATTCTGCATGCTCAGGTTATGATCGTAAATCATAGTGATTTTAAATGCCAAGCCCAGGGAACATCTCTGGCTACTTACCTCCAATCTGAAAAACAACTATCTGTTGCTTCCCTTTATTAATTATATATCCATGATACCACTGAACCTTTAGTCAGATGAGTAGCCAACAAGTGTTATTTTTGGCGCTTCATTGAATACTGTTTCAGATAGACATAAACCACATTACCCTCACCAAACCTCTGTCTGTTACTTCTAAGAATATAATCAAGTTTGTCAGAAACTATTTGCTAATAACAAATCCCTACTGGCTGATGTCACCTCATGTCTTTCCAAGTTGCGGGTTTCCCTCTCTCTATTTCCCCATTCCTCTAATAAGCTATGACGCATCCCACCTGATCAACTTGCTGTTTTTAGTTGTTGTCAGTCTTTATAAGTAGATTCTCTTTTATCCTATTCACTCCCTCTGTTCCTCCTTCACTGTGACGTTGGCAACCTTCTCTTATAAAATTCTGTATTAATCTCTCTACAGCTGGAGCATTTGTCTTGTCAGAATTGGCTCATCTCTTCCTTTAGCTATCATTCTACTATGTATATGCATTTAATGTTTCCTTTTTACTTAGTCAAATGTTAACACACATGTAAGTTAAAAACTTCACACAAAATAAGCTTTGTTGTTGAGTAACATGGTTCCTTTTATTAACAGAGATATGTTTCCTGCAGGTTCGATCTGTGAATGAGATGAATCATGACTTTCAAGCTCTTGCACTGGAGGGCCGGGGAATGGGAGAAGTAAGTTGGCTAAAATGTGATATTGTTATGAATTTCAGGCTCAACTCTGAAAAATGTTTGCACTTTTTTTTCACAATACTAGTTGCATACCAAGAGTACCAATGTCCCAACTAAAATTTTGTGTTTGTTCCAAAATACAAGTTTTGAAATATGATTTTAAAATGGCTTTGGGACGTTATAGAGGTAACCGTTTCAAAATGGAATATTTATTTTCTATTTGTAGTTCATGATATTTAAGTGATACTTAATCCTGTCTACAAGTGGCTAAGTGTTTAGAGTAAATAGGAAACTTGAAGGATACAACAAAGCTTGAATTTTTATGACAGTTTTAAATAGATAAAGATACAAAGCATTTTCAAACATAAGGTAAAGTCATCATAGTACTCCCAGACTGTAGGACTGCCCTCATTCGAGAGAGTTGACTGGTAGTTTAACCTCTGGGTTATTACAGCTCAGGAGAGGGGAAAGATTGAGAAGGGCCTCCTTCATGATAGCCTCAGCTGGTGTGGGAATTGAACCTATGTTGTTGGCATCACTGTACACTCCAAACCAGGCATGTAGCCAATTGATCAAGCCAGTCTCCTCTTCAAATGTAATTACCTAAAGAAAGAGCTATCAATGGTGTGACCTTGAAGCTTGGCCACATAGATGTACATAAAGAGAAGAGGCGTACATAAAGGAAAGGCTTTCTGGAATTCCTTTTTCATCCTTCGGTGAAGAAGAGCTGAAAAACAGCCAGGCTGTTACAGGGAGAAAAGGAGTATGGTGAGGGAGTAGTTGTGCAGGCCATCAATTCTACCAGCTGCAGATGGATGCAGACAGAATGAGACAAGTGATGTTCGTGGTGAATGCTGTGTGGACGTGATCAGAGACCTGCTTGCCAGCAATTAAGACAGTGAGAATAGCGAAGTTGGGGACATGGCTATGAATGTTGGTGTCATGGTTTATATCGCAGGGTTGTTACGGAACGCGATGGGGAAACAAGAGATTTGAGTTAGAAGAATCAAAAACCTGAACCAAAGACTGGGCAGTGCACCTTGAGTTGAAGAATCTGGCCTAGATTTTTGCTAAATTGTAGAACCTCTCTGCCACAGCAGAAATGATGGAAGAACATCAGAACCCCAAGTCTGGCCCCCTAACACTTTTCATTTTCGTGGGGTTGGACTTGGGCAGTCTGCAGTCCATACATGTGCGTTTTGTGGATGCAATTGGGCATTTAAGTAATCAGTTGCTGAAAAGTACTTTGGACTCCCTGGTGTACAGAACCTGAAGTGTGGAGATCAGATGTTACTTTTGGATAGGCAGTGTATCCTTTTAGAGAGCTGAGGCACCCCTGTGAAAATTGTCACAGGTCACCTTGAAGGTGGAGCCAGCAACCCTTTCAGTGTGTGGTAACTTGCCTTTTGCAATTATAAATTGTGGAGTAGATTGTGCATAATATTTGAAAAAACCCTTCAAAACTGCAGAGACGTATTGACCTTTCAACATGTGCAGCACTTTTTGCAAGAGTGTAGTTTGCAGAATGGAACTTTAAGTAACATACTTTTTTTTATCCTGTGTGCATTGTTGCTTTTGGACATTAGGCAAATTGATACGGTAGGTGAATGTGAAAATGAATTGTGTAGAAGTCGGCAGTTAACTTGGCATTGAAATAAGTGCGGCCATGGGGAATGCGTACAGAGAAAACGTGCATAAAAATATACAGAAGCAGAGAGAGTTAAGCTAGTGTTAAAGTAAGACTAATTTCAGTAGTGTTGAGCATTCATCAGTTTTGTTTAAGAAAGAATCTAGGGTTCCTTAAATTTTTTTAGCATTTTATCCAAATTTTTCCCAATCCCAAACATCAAGGAAGACTTTATCTAGGATTTTGGATATTAACATGCTATCTTTTGATATCAATAGGCAAGCTAGAGGAAACATTAACTAATATTTGTTTCAGTTATCTTGGTTGCAGTTGATTCTTTCATCTTGTACCACTTTTTAATTTTTTACCTCTTAACTTAATGAAAAAATATATCTCCCATCATCTCGATGTATTCCTAATATCATACCAAATTATGTTGTGTTATTTTATTTGGGGTTGCTGTAAGGAAACAACTTAAGTGCCAGGCACACAACGCATTGCAAAATTTTCGGTAAAATGAAAGTTAGATTTGTAGTTCTGTTGAACTTTTTTAAAGCTCAGTTTTAAATTCACTTTGGTTGATGGTCGAAGTTATCATTTTGTAGATCCAATGTTAGTGATGGTTATAGTTGAAAAGTATCCTTATGTTTGAAGTGTATTAACCCTGAATGTATTGATTTCAGTAATTTTGCTGCCCATTAGTATCAGAACAGAGACGTTTACTTTTAGTAGCAATTCATGCATTATCTTAAGCGTCAGAAAAAGGAGATACAGAAGGTGGTTAATTGTGATCATCTGAAATCCTGTTCTAGCATTGAATAAGGCTTTTTCTAAGACTACCCCATCAGGTGACCTTCATATGGCATGACATTCTTAATGGCAGATGCTCTGAAGTTCCACTGTGAAAGCTGCATAACATTTGAGTACTTAACATGAAACATAGCATGGCACTATTCAAAGAGAAGCATGAGGGTTTTGCAGTTTCTTAGTCAATAATTATTAGTGAACTAACGCTTAAAATAGACAGTCTAACCACTTATCACATTGCTGTCTGTGGTACTTTGCTATTTACAAATTGACTGCCACATTTTCTAAACATTTTAATTTGTTCATGGTTCATGAGAATCACTGGTAAGTCAGCCTTTATTGCCCATGCCTAAATGACCCGCTGCCACCTTAAACCAGACATTGGGATGAAGGACACCTGCAATGCTGTTACAATTTTGACTAGTGACAGTACAGAAACAGGGATTTAGTTTCAAGTCAGAATGGTATGTGGCTTGGTGGTGAAGTTGTTACTGTTCCCATGCATGTGCTACAACTTGAAACTTGGCGGTGTTAGAGGTCGCAAATTTGGAAGGTTGCTGTCAAAAGAACATAGTTACTGTTGTGCATCTTGTAGATTGTACACATTGCTGCAACTGTGTGTCACTGTTGAAGGCCCAGATAAGGTGCAATAAAGTGGGCTGCTTAGCCCTGGATGGTGTCAAGCTTTAGTTTTGTTGGATGTACCACCGTGTAAATCAACAGTTTTCTATCACACTGCTGATCTGAGCTTGTGTAAATGGTGGACAGGCATTTGGGAGTCAGGAAGTGAGTTCCTTGTTGCAAAATCCTTTGTCTCTGACCTGCTGTTGTACACACAGTATTTATATGCTGGTCCAGTTCGGTTTCTACTCGGTGGTAAATACCCAGGATGTTGTTAGTGGGTGCTTCAGCGATGGTAATGCAATTGAACATCAAGCAGTGATGAATAAATTGTGTTTGAGATTTCCTAGATCTCTGTAGTGACTATGCTTCAGGCGTTTTTGATTGGCTGTAAAGCACTTTGAAACATCCTGAAGATATGAAAGTTTGTCTTTACTGGAGGTATTAGTAATGTCTTGTAAACTGATAATTACTTAACAGTCTCCTGTGATTTTTTTTTCATGATTTCAAATTATTATGGGAATAGCCCAGGGACACCGTCTTTTGGAGCATGGGCAACGTTTTGATCAGTAATTCTCAACGTGTTGTATGGTCATCTGGGTTTCCATGAGCTAGTCCAAAGTGCAAATCCCTGAAGCTGTATTCAGCAGGCAGTGTTTGATAGACCACAGTATCAAAGCCAATTAAAAGATCCACTGCTCCGTGTGAGTATCCTGGAATCATCCGTGGAGCTGTAAAACTTTTACAGTTATTTGAATTTGGATTTTAAGCATTTCATTTTAGCCTCAATAGTAGGAACTGGCAAAACATTAGACCGAAGCTGCTCAGCGTGGAAACAGATTTCACTTTACTGGTGTTTCGTCCAAAGTAGTGACATTCTTCATATTAATTCTGAGGTGTTTATTTTGCAGTGGCAAGCAAAATGACAGGTAGGTTGCCTGCAGGGATTTTAGCCCTACCTCAGTGATCTCTGGATGGACATGTTTGAGGGAATATCTTATCTAAACCAAATGGTTTTTTTAATTATAGTGTGTCTTTTTGGGTTGTACCATTTTTTTCCCCGCTTTTTGTAAGCATATAATGAAATGGATAATTCTACCTTCATTGTTTGTTTATTCTGTTTTTAATTGCATTTCATGAAAACTCAGCTAAGCATGTAGGGTTTGAGTTCATTTTTAATAAAGTGTACATGGCTTATGCGTAGGCTGCAGAGTCTTGTGAGGCCTCCAATTCTCTCCCAATATCAGTTACAATTTTGCACAGTCTTCAAGCTGAGCAATTTGAGCAAGTTAATTGCATACGGTTTCAGATCACTTAGCAGGAACTGATTTTGGATAGTTTTATTGCCATAGACTTACTTTTACTATACATAAGAAATCATCTTTCTTGCAACTTTAGTGCAGACCTAAATCAATGCTGTGCCAAGACTGAACAAAAGCAGATATATTAATTTCTTTGTTTTCCCTTTGTTGACAAAAATTCTTCAAATGCTTCATTTTCTGCTGTTGAAATACTTTCCTGTGATGTTTGTCATAATGTTTGTTTGTTAGTGTTATATCAGATTTATTGGTGTGGTGTGAGATCTGAGGTCTTGGAACTAGCTCTACAACTAATTTGGAACGGTCAAAAAAGTTTCAGCATTCTGAGATATACTGTTTTTGTTTTAGTTCCTGGCAGGTGTTTTGATTTTTATTTCTATTTCCAGATTAAGAAGTAGTGATTTGTCCTTCAGGATTTCTTTATTCTTGATTGAATATATTTTTCAATCTGCCTTCTACCTGTGCTGCCAATTATTTGAATTACTGATGGGAGTGTATATTGAACAGCTCCTAAATGGTCAGGTTTGTCTTCCACCATGCTCTCTGCAAAGGGCTTCATATGAGGGTTGTTTAGCAACAGAAGACGCCCCCAGATTAATCTCTCTATTTCCTTCCACTGAATGCAAATACCACAAAGTTTGCTTTCTATGTCAATAGAATACAGGGTTTACATCAACTCAAATGATATATCATTTTCAAAGAAATTGATCTATGCCTGATTTAATTTCAGAAACTAAAGTTAGCAGATTTGATTAAGGGAGTGCAAATCCTTTGAATTGCAGTCACCTGAAAAATATGAGCATACCCTACTTGTAAAATGACAACATTAAGTTGTGGACAGACTTGCCACACTCCTGTGCAGCTTGTGTGTTTCCTCTATGAACTTGATTTCATCTGTTGGCATAGAGTATTAAGTGCTTTTGGTGCTATTGTGGTCTAGTCTTGGTAAAGGATAAGAATTTTCTGTGTTCCTGCTTCCAGTCAGATTCATTTCTTTCGAATACATTTATTGTACCCGTTGGGTTGAACAATTATGGAGATTCTTTAGATTATCTACTAAAAATTAGGCTGCCTGTGAAAGGTTCAACTTCCATACAGAGCTAGCAGTCTACCTATCCCTTATTTCTTTTTCTGTATGTAGGTCTTGAAGCTGTATTTTTGGGAAATGAATGCAGCCTCCTTCATTTCAAGAACAGTGGTGCATCCAGAGCAAAGCCTTATTTAAGGTAAAATGTTGAAAGGTTATCTGACCTTTGGATCATGCACAACCATCTTGAAAGGACAGTATCTGAATCTTTTTGAGAAGATCTTACTGAGGAAGAAATGAAATTTCTGTTAGATGCAGCTTTTTTTTTGCTTGACTTCGTGTCCCATTCTGTAAAGTTGCCTTAAATGAGTGAATGCTTCTCTTCTAAGCAGAAACATAGAGAGCCACAGAAAAGCCAATTTATTTTGCAGCATTGCATTTCATGTAGATGATGGGCATTATTGGGTAGAATTAGGAAGAATGCATTTCGCAGTTGAGTCCAGAATGTTCTTTACTGTATTGTTCCAGTAAGAATCGTGATCATTTGTGATAAATGTGAGCAATTTCCCTGCTACCCCACACAGGCCCTAAACTCTACATTCCAGTAATAGAGTGAGGCCAGAAGTATCTCTACGGTGTATCTGCTGAGATCAGGATCCTTAGCACTAAACAGTGCTAAAATCTTCCTAGTTGGATCAACTTAAATGTTATTTGGCCAGGTTGCTATTTCTAGACCTAATATCTTGATGGACAAGAACACTGACCGAGACGAATAGCCAACAGAAGGAAATAATTTTAGATAATAAAATGTGAGGCTGAATGAACACAGCAGGCCCAGCAGCATCTCAGGAGCACAAAAGCTGACGTTTTGGGCCTAGGCCCCTCATCAGAGGGTCTGATGAAGGGTCTAGGCCTGAAACGTCAGCTTTTGTGCTCCTGAGATGCTGCTGGGCCTGCTGTGTTCATCCAGCCTCACATTTTATTACCTTGGATTCTCCAACATCAGCAGTTCCCATTATCACAGAAGGAAATAATTTTACTTTGTTACAATATTACAGTGCTGCTGGGGTCAAGCAAGATAGGTAGGAGAGAATTATGAGGCTCTGTTCAGACATTGAATTATCTTCAGCCTTATGCACTTTGGTTTGTTGTGGGAGATATGTCAATCACCTGAAATAAACAGAAATTACATTTTAGTTTTTATGTTTGTCTATACTTTTTGTAAACTATTGTAATTTTGGGTTATTGATGGGTTCTCATTTTTAAATCTGCTTTTGTTAATCATAGATTGAGCACTTGAGAATAACGATCCTTTACTACACCAAATAGTTTACCTTCACTGCCCAATTGATGTTTTTTGCTTTGACACTATGATTAAGTTGCCAATGAGCCGCCAGCAGTTGGCAGTGAGATTGAGCCGGTGAGCCTGCAGCAGTCGGCAGCGAGATTGTTGCAGCCTCAAAAATTTATGTGAATTGCAGTCATGCAAGTTGATAAGTATTTAGGACATGGATTAAGGCTCCATATGTGTTAATAGACCAAAGTAAGGAATCAAGTTGTAACAAGGAGGAATGTGCAAGGAGAATTTAAAAAGCAGAATTAAATGGAGAGAGACTGCAAAATGTTCCAATGCCGCACATCTGGAATTTTTTTATCCATAGGCAGGATGCGGGTATTGCTGGCTAGACAGCACCTTGCTGTGGGCCTGAACCACAAGTGGTCCAGACCAGGTAAGGATGGAAGATGTCTTTGTATGTAATGTTTTTAAAACAGTAATTAAGATGACAAATGGAATATTGGCCTTTACTGCAAGAGCGATGGAATGTGAAAATAGGGAAGTCTTCCTACATCTATAAAGTGTATCTGTGGGACCACAATGTGTCTACAGTTTAGGTTTCCCTCCTTAACGGAGGCATAACCTTGGAAGCAGTTCAGAGAGGGTTCAGTAGTTTGATGTATAGGTTGAGGGGATTGAGAGGAAAGACTGAACAAGTTTGACCAATACTGAAGTTTAGGTGAGTGAGAGATGATCTTGTTGAATGTATAAAAGGCTGAGGGAGGTTTGACAGGGCAGATATTGAATGGATATTTCCCATTATAGGTATCTTGCATGAGGAAACATAGCTTGATGTGGATGTCTTCTCAGAGCTGTTAATATTTGGAATTCTCTTCCTCAAGAACACCAAAGGCTGGGCCATTAATATAATCAGGACTGAGCTGGGCAGATCTTGAACTGCAAAGAAGTCACAGGTTAAGGGGGAGCAAACAGAGAAGTGGAGTTAAAGCAGCGATCAGATCAGCTGATACTTGATTGTATAGCAAAGCAGGGTGGAAGGGCCAAATGGCTTAATCCAGTTTCTTGTGGGATCTATTATCACATAATCCTGAAACTTTTTAAGAGGAACATTGGATTATTTCTTACGCTTTAGTCAGCATTTACCGTCAAACAACACGACATCAATTGTATTGTAGCTAAACGTGTGGATGACACAAAGTAAAAAATCAAGTTGTCACGAGGAGGAATGTAGAAGAGAAAGTAAAATGCAGAATCAAACAGAATGATTGCAAAATGCTTCAGTACAGAAATCTGGAATTTTTTTATTCATGGGATGAGGATGTTGCTGGCTAGTCGACAGTTGTTGCCTATCCCTAATAGTTGATTAAGTGATCAGTGATCTAATGTTGGTTGGAACTTGCAGATTGGCTGCCAACCTTATCATGAAAGAATGACATCAGATTAAGCAGTGTCTATGAACAGGTATCCAACTGTAGCTTCTTCATGACTAAAACCAACCCTGTCTATTCATGCAAGACCCAGGTGATTTCCTCTCAAAGCAGGTGGAGTGGAAATTTGAGGTGGTGTTACGGCCCTATCCGGTGCATTTCAGTCTGAATCTGTTCAGGAATTAATGAAGATAACAAGGTGTGGAGCTGGATGAACACAGCAGGCCAAGCAGCATCTTAGGAGCAGAAAAGCTGACGTTTCGGGCCTAGACCCCTCTTCATTTCTGATGAAGGGTCTAGGCCTGACACGTCAGCTTTCCTGCTCCTAAGATGCTGCCTGGCCTGCTGTGTTCATCCAGCTCCACAGCTTGTTATCTTGGATTCTCCAGCATCTGCAGTTCCTGTTATCTCTGGGAATTAATGAATATTGTTATCAACTTTGACTTGCATGCCATGTCGACTGTGAGATAATCCATGCTTAATAATTTTAAAAAAACTTCGTCCAGTTAAGTTAGAATGTTTGTGAGGAAGCTGTGATAGGCAACCTATTCAGAATAGCCACAAATGTTGAGATTCTGCTGAGCAAATTCGTTTCTTCTGTAGCAGATTGTTCAATTTTTGAGAGGGGTATGGCCAATACACAGTTGTCTGAACAAAAAGTAACTCATGCTGGCAGATGGTGATCAAGAAATTGGTGATAATTCAAAGTAATCAAATGTAGGAAGCCAAATATCGATGGTTGCAAATACAGTGATGTTCCAAGTTTTAACTGAAATTTCTAGCTAGTTTTATTTCATGAAATAAGAGAAATCTTTCTGTATAGTCTTACATGCTTGATTTGGTGCATTCATTATTGTGAAATGTAATTCTGGCTACAAAGGCATCAATGTATAACACAGGCAAAATACTGTGGATTCTGGAAATCTGAAATAATATAAACTGGAAAAAAATAAGTAGGTTATGTAGTACCTGTAGAAGATGGTCCTTGATTCTGAATTCTTATTGAAACTAGGGTAATTTTAATGTACAGAGTTTCAGTCTTCAGAAACTTACTTAATACGCAGTGTTAAATCGTTACCATGATGGGTGGGCAGTGATCCAGGTCCCAGTTTTTGTTGCCTCTGTGAAGGTAGTGAGCCATCCTGTTGAACGCTACAGTACATCTCATGCAGGTGCCCTCTATAAAGAAGGCAGTTTTGGCCCAACAACAATATGGGGTGGTAATATAGTTCCAGTTCAGGTTTGTGTTTGGCTTGGAGGGGAACTTGCAAGTGGTTGTGTTCTCATGGATCTTCTGCTCTTACGCTTGGTGGTAGAAGTTTCGTGTTTGGGAGATGAGATTGAAAAAAGCTTGGTGAGTTGCTGCAGTACATCTTTTAGCTTATACACAGTGCTGCTACTTTGCATCAGTGATGGAAGGAATGAATGATGAAGGTGATTGGTTGCCGATCAAAATGACTACTTTATTCTAAATGATGTTGAGCTTCTTGGGCGATGTTGGAGATGTAGTCTTCTAGGCAAGTGGACGGTTTTCCATTGCATTCCTGGTTGTGTCATGTAAGTGATCGACATGTTTGGGAAGTCAGGACCTAACAGTGGCCAGCCTCTAACCTGCATTTGTACTAATTCTACCCTTTAGAACTGACACTGGCCAAGAAATGTTAACTGTTTTCTCTCCACAGATGCTGTCAGACCTGGGTTTATTCAGCAATTTGTTTTTGTCTCTGATTTCCTGCATCCACAGTTCTTTGGGTATTTTGAACACTTTTTTTTTATTACCTGGAAAGATAGATTACATTCTAAAACAGCAATCACATCTGTCTTTTATCTACCACCTGCTCATTTCATTTCATGCTCCATCGAAAATAGTGTATTGCTCAGGAGGGCTAATCTCTGTGCCTTCAATGTTCTAAATGTTGCTAGGCAGACATTTGGGCACACAATGATAAAGATGAATATATATTTAGAAATGTCATACCATATTTAGAGTAGTGCATCACTTGTGCCACCTGTGTGCTCTCAGAAGTTTATCTTTCCTCTCCTGTGATGCCTCAATACAGTCCCAGGTTCCACAGTTGAAGTGGAAGGAGCCTGCTTTGCAGTGGACATCACTGGCTTTGGAGTTTTGGTCAGGTGGCTCAGTTACCATTTGTGTCTCGTGTCCTTCCAGAGGCAGGTGCACTCTCATTAGCTTTAATTCCCACAGGACTGAGCGGCAGGCTGGGTGGAGGAGGATGGTCTGAAAGGAAACTTCTAGAGGGCCCTCTCTGTAGTTCCTCCAGGCTGGATATCTCCAGGTGACCTCCTTGTGAGGAAGGGTCACCTGGAGTGAGCTTAATGTCCGTCGTCCCTCTTGTCTTGCCTTTAGTGCTGACCACGTGTGGAGCGTAGAACCATGCACATATTCGAGATCCTTGGACCTGGAAGCCACCAACCAGTTGATGGGGACAGTCAAACACTCGCATGCCTCAGGCAGCAGGGTCCCAACAGCATTGCTGTAAATCTGTAGTGGTTGTGTCAGGCTGCCCAAACTTACCTGCTGCTCCTGTGTTACTTGTGCATGTCAGTGAAGTCACAAACAATCAATGTGACGGGGCAAGGTCCTCCAAGTCCCAGCAACTAGGGGCATTTGTCCTACAGCCAGCTGCAGTGATTTGTTCGCAGATAGGTGCTCCTGATTCTTATCCAGCCAATGTAGATGCTGAACTGCCAGTATCTGAGCTGTTAAGGGATGTAAGAGGAAACCTTCTCTGAGACATTCATTCCTGATTCCTCATAGTTAGAAGAGGAAATTTGTTGTGGCATTGCCCTTTTGGCACTGGAGACCATGCTAATGCCACGGTCCTGAATGGAGACAAAAGGCAGTGCAGCACAAACTGGGGGGTAGCAATTGTGGCATGTGAATAACGCTGGGATTAATAGGAGAGTAATCACAGCAATCAAGAGTGCTGAGTGATAATGGTAACTACAGATGCTGGAGAATCCAAGATAACAAAATGTGAGGCTGGATGAACACAGCACTCTCTGAAGGGTCTAGGCCCGAAACGTCAGCTTTTGTGCTCCTAAGATGCTGCTGGGCCTGCTGTGTTCATCCAGCCTCACGTTTTATAATAAAGAATGCTTCTTACTTGGTTTTAAAGACATAGATGTTTCCAGGTTTCCGCAGAACCAGTCCCAGTTGTCACTGGCAAGGGCCAAGATCCTCATCTTGTGATGAGGAGCCAAATATCAGGCACCCCCTCTGTTGTAACTCTTTCTGCCCCAGAATGGGCTGTTTTTCCAGAATAAGTAAAAAGGAGGGATTGAGTAAGATGAAAGTGAGTGTTGCAGTTGTTAGTGCTGCAGGTTGGGAAAGATGATGAGGTGTCCCAAGTGAGTGAGTAGAACGTTCAGTGGCCGTACAGGGTGAGGAGTGTGGAAGATTGTAAATAAGAGCGGGGGACAGAAGATACTGCATGTAATAGCGAGAATCATAGAGGATGAGCCTTGGTTGGAGATAGGTGCAACAGCATGAGGTGGCAAAGAGAAAGTGGTGACATTTGTCCTGTGAGCACAGGGATTTCTGAGACCAGTCTGGCAGGTCTGATGTCATTGTTGGTTCGGAGGCAAGAAGTCTGGCTACCTCTACATTGCCCTGTTGGTCAGAATCTCTAGCTGTCTGCAGTGCTGGGTGCACATTTCCCCTTGTCTGCCAGGTGTGGGACAAATGTTGTGAACTGTGCTGAGCAATCCAGACTGTCAGTGCTTTTGGAGTGCAATTAGGCTAAACATCAATGGGTATGAGCCTAATTTGGCTAATGTTCTTTCATCAGGAAATTCTTCCATGAATGAGGCAAATTAACCCAGCTCTGAACTGCTAATAGAGTCATATGTATCTTCAAATAAACACAAAATAAACACAAACTACTCCAAATATGGTCTCACCAAAGTCCTGTGCAGCTGCAGTAAAATTTCCCTGTTTTGTATTCCGTTCTCCATGCAAAAAAGACAGAACTTCATTTCTCTTTTTAATCACCGCCTTCATCTGCGTACAATCTTTTGATTCACCTACCTAGACACCCAGATCCCTCTGTACCAAGGTGTAGAGCTGGATGAACACAGCAGGCCAAGCAGCATCATTGGAGCAGGAAAGCTGACGTTTCAGGCCTAGACCCTTCTTCAGAAATGGCCATTTCAGAAGATGGGTCTAGGCCCGAAACGTCAAGCTTTCCTGCTCTTATGATGCTGCATGGCCTGCTGTGTTCATCCTGCTCCACACCTTGTTATTTTAGATTCTCTAGCATCTGTAGATCCTACACTCTCTCCTTGTGTACGACCCACTTTTGTAATTTATCTGAATTTAAATAGTATGCTGATTTTCTAGTGGTCTTCTC
Source organism: Stegostoma tigrinum (assembly GCF_030684315.1). NCBI lineage: Eukaryota > Metazoa > Chordata > Chondrichthyes > Orectolobiformes > Stegostomatidae > Stegostoma > Stegostoma tigrinum. The sequence continues at coordinate 125,866,165 of NC_081357.1, forward strand.
AAAGTGGCCAAGTTCCCATTTTCCAACATACTCCCATCTGCCAATTTGTTTTGGTCATTCTCACAACCCATTCATTATTCGTTTGTATCTGTTTACCTCCTCTTGACAGCTTGCTTTCCAAGCCATGTTGTCAACTACAATGTTGAGATGCAAGCAATGGTTCCTCTGGTTACTTGCCAACCTGGGAAAAACATTATTTATTCCTGCTGTCTGCTTTCTGTTAGCTAACCAAATATGCTACCCACTACTTCATATGCTGTTGTGTAGTAACCTGTGAAGTGGCATCTCACTGTGTGGCTGATGGATGGATGGAATCGCACCCCACCCCTTAATCCTGGAGACCACGTTTAAGAACTCCCTTATTCCCCAAAACCCTCAATTTCACATGTCTGCATAACTTAAACCAAGCACATTTACCTACTGTCAATGAGCCGCATCATCTGCATTTCATCTGTTAAAGTTCAGCTTCATAAGCTGCAAGGATGGAATCCGAAACTGAATAAAAACAGCAACAAGAAGGTGCCTAACAACTTAGTTAATTTCACCCTGAAGAACAATTGTTAAGTCCCGTGTTCCATGAATAATGAAAATACTCCTATTAAATACTCCTGTGAGAAGCAGCTCTCACTGATATAGCACTGACTTGTGTCTGTGTGTATGCAGGCATTGACACAAATATAACTGTCAATTTGCGTGTAACTATCAGTGTGGATTTAATTACAGCCTTTCCACAGTGCTCCTCACAAAATTTCACGTACGTATATTCATTTAACAAATAGTTATTGTCATTGAGGAATGGAGAAAGTAAAGCCCTCAGTAAGCAAAATAAAACACGTGCACCCTGGACTGAATCCTACATTTATAGGCTGGCATGCATAGTGTTTTCTGTCCCAAGGCCAAGCAAGTTCTCTGTGTATCTTAAACCAAACTCATCAGATTAATTGCTTATCAGATCCCTTGGCATCTCTCAGATCCAGTTTCCATCCACTTTTATCACCTGCTGTTTTTTGGGTATCTACCGAATGGTTAGTATCCATTCCATTAACGTCATTTTTGAAAACCTGAGGTACACCCAGACAAGCCCGGAGCTGCCCTGTGCATTTGCTCACATTTTGCCTGGACATGATGAAATCAGCGCTCCGCTTTGCAGGCAAGGTTTCGGAGTTCCTACTGTTTAGTGATGCCAATCCCAGGACTTCTCCCCTAAGACTAGCAGTGGAGGCCAAAACACCAGATCATGCCAACTTGGTCTGAGGTTGCCATCTGGAGAAATGCATAACGTGTAGGAAGAAGATCAATGACCTCCTGCACTCTGCCAACATGAGTGCTGCCATATTCCCTGTCATACATCTCACTCACTCCATCTCGGCTACAGCAGTCCCAGGCTACAGCACCTATCTCCAGCCAAGGCTAATACTCTACCACTCTCGATGCATGCAACTTTCTTCCTCACTCACTTTCGCCCACTACAAACCTTGACATCATAAATCCTAGATGCCATCTGTGCTGCCTACTCACTCACTGAAGGCATCTTGTTACCTGCATCAGTAGTAATTGCTGTGTCACCCACTTTCATTTCCTGTAATACTGCCAATCTCTCGTTACAGGAAGGCGTGGGAGGTGGGACAAATAGTCAGCAGTTTAGCAGAAAGAATTGAGACGAGTTGTGGGCTAACTGACATTCAACTCCTTAGCCCTTCTTTGACCGGGCCTTGAATTCAAATACAAGGCTCCCCTTGTCTTACTGTGCTAACTCCCGAGTGAAGGCTGTCCCCTTTGAGAGGCCTCCTGACAACCATGATGAGCTTTCTGACTTTGTCTATGCTAAATGGCACAACAAGACAGCAATAATATGACCCTGGCATTTTTAGCTGAGGAAACAAAGTGCAAAAGGGCAATACAGTACAAGGCAGAGATACTCTGGACATCCGGGTGGACTCAGAATGCATGTGTGCTTTGACATTTGAGTAAAGAACCCACAAATGCAGCCTGGTACAATCCATGAGCTGAATGCATTTCCCTGAAGGCCAAGTGTCCATATTGCAGCAGTGCAATGATAGCTGGCAGTTCAGCATTGAAGCGCAGAAGAGAACTGTTAATTGAATCGAAGATGTGCCACCAGCGTTCTTAGAGCCTGCCACATGTTGAATGTCAATGTCTGTGGATGTGGGGTGCATGTGGTTAGTTCCCCCGCTTGTGCCTCTAACGCCAGTGCCTGGTTTCAAATGTGAAGTTTGGACGAGGCAAGCTGTGAGCTGAATCTGCCAGGTGCTCACTCTGATTTCTTTGTCAATTTTTGTGCCATTGAGTTTGTTTGTTAAGATGAGAAGCTAAATATTAATGAGATGAATTTGGGCTGTTAACAAGGCATTTAACAAGCAATAATCACTTGGCAACTCTCCGCTGCTTAGTGAGAACCTGATAAAATTTATGCTGCTTGTGAATAGCATAAAAGATAATGCAAGTTGCTCACGACATTGAGATGGACCTTGCCGCACTTGTTGCCTGATTCTGTCATACATTTCACCATACCGAAGCAGCTCGCGTCCTTATAAGATTCTGCCGTCTGTTATTTGTCTTCTAGACAAATGTGAAGAATTTGAAGCATACATGCTTGAGCAATGTGAGTGTGCGTATGAGTATAGGCTTTCCTCGATAAATCTGCATCATGTTGCATAGTACTTCTAGTGGCTGTGTGGGAGTCAAAAGAATTTCTGGGCCCAGGTATTTTCCCCATTCCCAAAAATAAGGTTAGGAACAAAATAACTAGCAATCTGGTTTTGCCTTTCCGATGGCTTTGTGCTCAATTCGAGTTGAATTGATTGACACCTGAAAAAACATTTGTCTTTTTTTGTCAGCTACAGGAGATGACTGCCCTGTGGAGACTTGAAGCATATGGAACATTAAAAAGCAAATAATAGGATTGTCGCTTTCCGGAAACTGTTTATTTTGGTATTTTGAAGCCTATTGCGTTTTTCAATGTTTTGTAGCTTTGCAAATTGAAACTAATCCTATGAGGAAACAATTAGAACTAACTGCTTTCAACCAGGATGGCTGAATGCAAAAGCAGTCCCAGTTCAATGTGTCCTGCAGCCATGATATTTTATAGCAAAACATCCATGTCATCAACACCAAATGAAATGTTAGATATTTTTTAACCAACATTTGATTACCAAGCTTATCCTATATGAAATGTTTCACTATATTTGACAATTTAATGTGGTGGTTGTTACTTTATTTTTTCTTCTTTTTAGCTTTTACCTGCTAAGAAGTTCTGGGAATCAGATGATCCAACAAAGGAAGGCCAAAAAGGGATATTCCTTGGAGATGAATGGAGAGACACTGCATGGGGAGCAACTCGTAAGTAGCAATAAAAACTGTCTTTTTAAATCCAACATTTATTTTCTTTGTAGAAAACGTTTCCATATTGTTGCCAAATTCAGTAACCAGAAAAGAAAGCCTGGCAGTGGAAGGCCTAAGCTTCAGTAGTTTGGATACATTTTCTCAGTGTCAATGTGTTTACAATTTAGGGAGAATGTTGCTGTGTTTCATTACAACTAAAGTCATATATTCCTGGGGTAAATATGCAAAAACATTAAGGAAATATGTAATTTTGACTGGATTATATTCTGTGCTTTGTTATGGTAAAACTAGTCATCAGTTTAAAGATTATTACTTAAGTTTCAAATGTACAACTATTGCCATCCATATGGTCATTACAGAATAGCCGTTGTAAAGACAAACCACATTGGCTTGCTGACCACTATTCTCTTTGCCTTTATGATCATGATATTTAAAAATCATGAGTGTACTTCTTTTTATAAAGTAGTAGCACTCTATTTGCAAAACATGGAGCGCTTAACAGTTGATCAGCCATTAGTCATAGAGATATACAGCACAGAAACAGACCCTTTGGTCCCACTTATCCATGCCAGCCAGATATCCTAAATTAATCTAGTCCCATTTGCCAGCATTTGGCCCATATCCTTTTAAACTCTTCTTATTCATGTACTCAACTGGGCACCTTTTAAATGTTGTAATTGTACCAGCCTCCACTACTTCTGGCAGCTCATTCCATACACATACCACCCTTTGCATGAAGAAGCCGCTCCTTTGGTCCTCTTTAAATCTTTCCCCTCTCACCTTAAACCTATGCTGTCTAGTTTTGGACTCCCCTATCCTGGGAAAAAGACCTTGCCTATTCATCCTATCCATGCCCCCCCTCGTTTTATAAACATGTATAGAAGCGTACCTATACAGCCTTGTATTACAAGATCCAGAAGTTTACATTTATTATCTCCCACCCTTGAGATTTGCACTGAAATACAATGTATACCATGAACTCTAATAAAATTGGTTTATTTCAGCTCTATGAGTAGGCTATTTACCATATTGTTTGCTATGTTGGACAGATGTCTCCATTTAAACAGAAATCAACCAGTTCTCATCGGAATCTTAATGCTATAATCCAGCTCACTTTAATGTTTAATATTCATTATACAGTTCCCAGTAGCTTCTAGCGTGCTTAACTCCGGTGGATTTTTGAAAGCATATACTAGCTTTTTTAGAAAGAAGTCAAACAGATCTTTTTATTTACTAGATTAAACGCATTGCAAACTTGTATAGACCATTTGGACCATCTTCATCAATATTTTTCTTGTTTACTATTTGTGTTACTACCACACTAAGTTATGATCTGGCCTGATTAAAGACTTTCCAAGATTTGTTTTTCTCAGTTCAGAGAGAAACAGTAGGAGTACAATTTATCTGAAGTTAATAACTGCCAGCTTTGGATTTTTAAAAAATTGTAATTTCAGTAAATTGTAATTCTTACTAATGTGTATAGAAATGTTTATATGTTGCATATTATTTGCATATTGTAAATGTTGCGTATTTTTTGGAGTTATCTATGCTAATTTAGTAGCTACACAAGTTACAAATACAGGCAAAATGTTTGATTCTTTGTTATAAATAAAGAAGCAGTTCTATACTAATATATATTTTTAAGCTGCTATTTATTTTAGTTTAGAAGAGATCTTTTTCCTTTTGCAACAAATCTGCCATATATTTTGTCACAACTCATGCCACACATTGTAGTGGTGGAAAGATTATTTTCCCTCCTGGGAAGCTCTTGGGCCAGAGGCTTAAACTCAGAATAAACTCACCAGACAGACCACTTCTGAACAGGGTTTCCTTTTAAGGTGTTTCGGTGCACGGGAACACAGCAATCCAGAAAGTATCATGCAGATGTCAAGCAAGGCGCATATAACAAACAGAAATTCAAGGAAATATGCTGTGGACCCTTTTGACTTTGAAAATTGAAGTTATTCTTTTTTGATATTACATCTCAGCCTTGTTCTTCAATTTTGAGTTAAAATAATGTTGATAAAATATTATTGCAACATCATAACTAGCTGTTTGCCCATATGCACATTATCTAATCTGAAACCTTAGAAAATATATCTTTCCATACCTGCCTAAAAGAATGGTAGTCACTTAAACAGTTTTTACTCTCAATAGTAATTGCCAAATCATGCATATTATCTCAAAAATTCACCAGATTGTTTCGTACCAGACATTCAAATTCAATATAACAGGTGATGGAGATTTTACAGAGCTTCAAAGACTCATTTCCTATACTATCAGTAATACAGGCTTATAGTGGGATCTGACTTACTGGGAATTTTCTCAATATTGACTTTGAGTTCTGCAAGTACAGCTCTTTAATGCATCTTCTAAGTATTGAAGCACCCTTTGCAGAACTCTCTCACTTCTAATATCATTGGTTCCACATTAGTTATGATTGCTGCTATTGCTTTTCCCACTTGAAATCTGTAGCCTTCTGCATTGCAGATCTTCCTTGTAATTGCATAGGTACTTGCCTATTTCTTGATTATGAATTCCTCTGTAGATTTCTGCACTTCGTACTTTGCTCCTTGATAACTGCTCGTACGATAGTATTGTGCTTTTGTTTGTTTATTTTTAGCTAACTTCTCCTCATGTGCAAGTTGTCACTAAGCTGTGATATGACTTCTCTTTCATTGTTTAATCAAATGAAAGAGAAGACATTGGTATCATTTTAATCCAATTCACTTTTTAGTCATTCATGTGGAACAAGCGTTATTTTCTGGGGTAGCATTTAATGCCTGTTCTTAATTCTCTTTGAGATAATGATGGTGAGTTGCCTTCTTGAACTTTTGCAGTGCTTTCGATATAGATACATAGCTGTTTGGAAGTGAGTTCCAGGATTTGACCAGAAACAGTAAAGGAATGACAGATGTGGTTCTAATTCAGGAAGGTGTTTGCAGGTGTTGCCATGCGTCTGTTACCCTTGTCCTTCCAGGTGGTAGAGTTCATGGATTTGGAGGTTGCTATTGAAGATTGAGAGTTATGCAGTGCATCTTGTGCATTGTACACATGCTGTCACAGTGCATCAATATTTGGGGGAATAAATGTTGAA